>NC_081408.1:126305356-126609106 GCF_030272615.1 Cryptomeria japonica | reverse complement strand
TGCTCAATCCATATACTAACGCATGCCTATGAAGCCAAAGTTCTTCTAGATTTCCTTGACAAGTGGAAGATGTGACAAGTTTATTAAAATTGATTTTCTTGTGTACTTGCATCTAGATTTTATATATTAATTTTTTAAAACTTACATAGACCCAAGAGAACTGTAAATCATCACGCCCATAAATTATTATAAATATCTTTCTTGAATTCACAAATCAAGAAAAACTATATCCAAGAAAAGACATTCAATTTTCTTAATTTATTTATCGGCCAATAAATTCTTTGGAGTAATTACCTATGTAACTTTATTATTAAATTCTGATTACAATAAAATCCCTACCTAAACATATTAAGAATAAAAAATACAACTAATTTTAAAAATATATATTATTTAAGAAATAAAAAATTGTAGACTAAAAGTTTCAATAATAATATTTAGTATTAATAAATTCATAATTTCAAATCCCACAAACGAATAGGATATGTACACCTCCTTTCTAATGCAGTCAGGTGTCTCCCATAAGAAATACAAGATAGTCCCATATTGCTCTAACCCATCTATAAACCCATATGCAGATTGCTGACATCATAGACTATAAAAACTTATTTGCTTTGCAATTTAATATTAAACCAATTAAACTACATAAATACTATAATATTCTTCCTTACAGAGAGAAGTGAAGTAATGACGTGCCCTTAACGCATTGCAAGAAAATAAAATGAAACATGAAACATAGACTTACATGATAACCAGTGCCAAACACGAGTATATATGATCTGGCAGACGTGGTATGAGTGTGCAGCTTTCTTTAAAGAAAGTCCACACTCATCACTCATCTCCATCTCTTCACACTTCATCCCATCCGGAAGTACCCACCCGGATTGGATGAAGTGTGAAGAGATGGACATGAGTGATGAGTGTGGACTTTCTTTCAATGAATCATCGGGCTTGCCAATGGAAGCTCAGGACAAATTCTTCTCCCCGCACTGGATGGAATTAGCTCAAAGTTCTGCCCTCCGTATTCTATCTTGCTATTCGGGAGCTCCAAAAATATCTCTGGCATAAATTCGGATGGATTGTCCCAAACAGAAGGGTCCCTCCCAATGGCCCACGCGTTCACAATCACCTGGCTGGCAGGAGCTTTCGGCTTTGTGGGGCACCGGCAGACGACCCGACGCATGTAATCGGAATATCCCTTTCACGGCTGCATGGAGATATGGCAGACCCTTTATGTCAGATTCTTCCACTTTCCGGTTGCAACCAACCACTTCATCCAGTTCTTGTCGCACTCTCTTTAATTTATCTGGACTGCGAATGATTTCTGCCATGGCCCATTCGATTGTTATAGTGCTCGTCTCAGTACCTGCAATAAACAATTCCTGAAACAAGAGAGCACAATTAAGGATATGGAAAATACAAGAGATTAATAATAAAAGCATTATGTTTTGAAGTTTTTCAGTACTCACAACTATCAGGGTTCGAACACCAACGAGACTGAAATCTTCACTAGTGCAATCCAGCAGAACATCCAGAAAATCCTTCTCGGAGTCCTTACGCTGAACGCTTTGCCTTCTCGCGGCAAGCCTCTTCTGAATGATTACATCGGTAAATTCAAATCTCTGGTCATCTTACGGGACACGCCTTGGGGGTCGAGGAACCGGAGAAACGGGAAAAAGTCCACCATTTTCCCAACGGTATCCTTGAACCACGCAGAAGCTGGATTGTGTGGATCGAAAACACTCGTGCTGAAGATCATTTTCAGAGATGTGCAAAACGCTGTCCTCCCGATATCCACAGCCTTTCCCTTGTCCTAAAAAATGAGTCGAATCATGTGAAAGACTTGATCTCTTCTGAGGTGTTGCAGAGCTTCTAGTCTTTTGTGGCTGAACAGCTCAACTGTTGAAATGCGTCGGAGATGGCGCCAGTAAGGCCCATATTCCCCCCAAATTAGCGAGGACTTGTGATGGGAAATGGACTTGACTGCTTGTATCACCATCCGTCCAGCGAGGACGTTGTGTGTTTTGAGGACCTCTTTGGCCATTGCAGGAGAGGAGACCACCACTGTCGTTTTCATGCCCAGATGGAGAGTCATGATTGGGCCGTATTTCAGAGAAAGGGCGTACAGAGACTCATGCGGCCTTTTCCCCAGCTGAAAGATGTTTCTGACAATAGGCCAAGCAGGAGGTCCGGGAGGAAGAGAAATTCTTGCCCTACTATCCCTTTTCCATAGGAGGAAGAATAATAAGAGAGAAGCAACTGTAGGAAGGAGCAGAGGATAGCAAAAAAGCAGTGGAATGTCCATATAAACTACAAACATGGCTATAGTTATTTGGTTTGGCTTTCGAGTATACACCATTATATAGCCGGAATCATATCAATGGTTTCAGTTTCGCCATAAAGTCTCTGGGCGGAAGAAAATGGCATTTGAAGTGGGCTCCATAGAAATCTTTTCCATATCAAATCTCGTCTGTGAAATGGAAAAACTTTTTCCATATCAAATCTTGTCTGTGAGATATTTGTAAGACGCGTTTTGTATCGTCAATCTTCAATGGTGTATGCTTGTGTAACCGATGTTTTCGGGTTTATAAGTTAAACAAATACATGCTACTTCAAAAACGCTATATTAGATTTATATGTTGCCGTGATTTATTTTAGATATTAAAAATACTTACCCCTGGTCTAGTTCAGTAATATTTTTTTTTTAAAAGTCAAATTTAGCTTTTTCTTGGAGCTAAGAATGAGTTGAGTAGACTCGAACTTAAGACCTCCTATGTAGGACACTTGCGACTAACCACTACATTGTGGGATTATTTCTGATAATTTGTAATAGTTAACTTAATGTGAAAAATTAAATAAAAATAAAGACACCTAGTTTTGTTTTTGACTAAAGGGGTAAAAACTTTATTAATAATCAGAAACCAGCATTACACAAGAAAGCCAGAGCCACAAGGCTCTAGAAAAGAATGACAAACCCAACCAAAAATCATCTAGCTTCATAACTATCCATATCCTCAGCAAAGATCTTATGCAAGTCCTGAGAATAATCAGGAGAAAATGCTCCCAACCCTCAACTTTCCAAACATCACCATGTTCCGAAGCCCACTTAGCCAAACAATCCGCAACTCTATTCCATTGACGAGGAATGTGGATGAAAGAAACCCTCTCCATCATAGCACTAATTTGCAATATCTGGTGCACAATCCCTGCCAGCTACCAATTAATCCCACTCACCTTCTGCTTAATCAATAGATTAACAATAATCTGTGAATCCGATTCACAGATAACCTTACGCCACCCTAGCTCATATGCATGCTCCAGGGCATAGAAAATTGCTAATCCCCCCATAAAATTATTAGACTGCTGCCCGTTATGTATTGAAAAAAAGAAAACCACATCCCCCATACAATCCCTACCGAAACCCCCAATCCCAGCAGGACCCAGATTTCCCCGAGAGGAGCCATCGGTGTTAATCTTAATGGAATCATCTTGACGGGGCAACCATCTTCCCACACTTTGAACCTTCTTCTTAGCACGTCTATCTCTCCTGACACAAGCCGAGATAGGAAACATCTCCTGCAAACTCAACATACTTACAATATCAGCCTCTCCTCTATCCAAAGGAAAACTCACCTCACATTTAGCTTCCACCGTCTCCTGGATCATGCCAATGATTCTATTCCACACTTGTTGAAGTAACAGTCTGACTTCCCTAAAGATCCTCCTATTCCTCTCTAGCTAGATCTGCCAAAGTATGAAAATGGGCCCAATGTGCCAGACAATCTAGAGAAAAGAGGACAAAATAGGAGGCCTGACCAAACTACTACAAAACTCCACCAAAGAATCCGTGTGAACATAGGGGTGCTTCCACACCTTCCACTAGTAACGCCATAGTAGCATCGAGAAAGGGCATCTGAAGAACAAGTGAGAGGAATCATCCTCTCCATTACCACACAAAACACAAATGGAAGGCCCGTGGAACCTACGCTTGTGAATATTGTCCCAAGTTAGACATCTATTCAAAGCCAAAGTCCAAGCAAAATAGTTATACTTCAGCCAAGAGAAATTGTTCCAAACATATTTCCACCAGTGCACCTCCCTCCCCTCCAAGTGATGAAACAACAACTTTTGGTACCCACTAGCAATAGTAAAAACACCCTTAGGATTCAGGGACCAAGCAAGTCTATCCCTACCCTTAAGGGAACTACAGTGGCTACTAGTCAAAATGCCATGAAGCTCAGCACAGTCTTCCTCCATATCAATAACCAACCATTCATTACGAACCTTCCACCACACCATCTCTAGTTGCCCACACCTATAAACAGACTTAAAGTAGCTCACTCTAGACCACCCTTCCTCCAGGAACCTCTCGCAAAGATTCACTAAATTAGGAAACTGATCAATAATGGGAGGATAGCCATCCCAAGAATTGAACCAAAAAAGTACCTCTTCCCACTCTTACAGATCCAAAAAAAGACCTTCTTTTATCAGTGCAGCCCCTTTCTTAAGAGTACTTCAAATCATAGAGCATTTTCCTGCAAGTGGATATCTTGGGATTTCCTCCTTCAGGATCCTCTACATATACTTGAAAGACAAAGTCCCATCCCAACCTCGATCTTGTTCAACACACCACCTCTAGTACAATTGAACCACCAAAGCCTCCCCAAATAAAGAAGACTTCCTTGAGCCAAGCCCAGCCAACTGCTTTGGGCTGCTCACCAAGTCCCATTTGACAAGACTCCATTTATAGGAAGATAGGTTGCCTGCCCATAAGAATTGCCTTGCCAAAGAATCCAACTCCTTCACAAACCACTTTGGGGCCACTTGGAGCATACACCTATAAATCGGAAGAGCATGGACCACCGACTAGATCAGTTGAACCCGCCCAACAAAGGATAACCATCTATAAGTCCAATGTTCAACCTTCATGCAAAATTTGTCAAGAATACCCTGTCAAGAATCCCTGGGAGGATTACCAGTAGAGATAGGAATATCCAGGTAAGTCAAGGGAAGAGAACCGACCTGGAATCTCAAGATATGAGCAATTCTCAACTGAATAGTTCCAGGTGTGTTGAAGAAGATAATGGAATATTATTCCTCATTGATCAACTGGATAGAAGTAACAAGATAGACATGTAAGATTTTACACAGATTTATAGCTTCTCTAATCCTAGCCAGTCCCATCGGGGTCGTATCATCCACAAACTACAAATGGGACTAAGGAGGTATGTCATTGCCCCAACTCTAACCACGAATAATACCCAATCCCACATTATACTTAATCAATCTCCCCAGACCCTCAGCCAGAAGAATGAATAAGTATGGGGAAAGAGGGTCCCCCTGATGAAGACCCTTGGATGCATGAAACAACTCAATATGATCTCCATTAATTAGCATAGAGAATGAGGTAGACAAAAACAACTCATAACCCATTGGATCCATTCATCAGCAAAACCAAAGGCCCTAAGAATCTTTTGGAGAAAGGACGATCAGACTCTATCATAAACCAATACCATGTCTAGCTTGATAAACATAACTCTTTTTCCTTGGAAACTGCCATAGAATGAATGGTCTCAGTAGCGATGACCACTCTATCCAAGATTTGATGGCCCTCCACAAACCCACTCCATTCTTCAAAAATGACGGTCCCCCCAAGCCAATTCTTCAACCTTTCCACTATCAGCTTAGAAATAATCTTAAAAATCACATTACAAAGAGGAATAGGATGGAACTGGCCTAACCAATCAGCCCCTTCACACTAGGGAATGAGCACAATGAAAGTCGCATTCAAAGCCCAAAGCATCTGCTTAGTCCTCTGGGACTCTTGGACCACCTCCAATAAGTCCAATTTGATAATGTCCCATAATTCTTAATAGAACACAATCGGAAACCCATCCGGTCCAGGAGCCTTCACCTTCTTCATGTGAAAATCAAGCCTCTCGAGTTCATCCAACAAAATAGGTCCCATAAGCTACTCATTCATCTCCCTAGTAACTAGAGAAGGAATACAAGAAAGAACCTAATTTTCCTCTTTCGATTCCCCCTAAGAATCCTCACTAAAAAGGGACTGGAAATACTGCATAGACTCCCTAGAAATCTCCTGCAAGGATAAACACTGCTTACCTCTATCATTAACCAAAACAGGGATGGAATTACCATGTCTTCTTTCTGTCACTGAATTGAAAAAGAACGCAATATTCTTATCTCCCGCTTGAAGCCAATCAATATGAGCTCTTTGTTTCCAATAGATTTCCTCCCTAAGCTCCCACTCCTCTAAATCCTTGACTACCTTGACTTCCTCCTTAGGCAAGGCTTCTGAAAATCCATGCTCTCTTATCTCTCTAGTAATGCCATTCAACTCTAATTGAGCAGTTGTCTAAGCATGAAAAATATTACCAAAACACTGACGATTCCACCATTTAAGCTGAAACTTAACAAATTGCTAGTGCTTGGCAAAAGTGTACATGGTAGTGCCAAAGGCTGGCCGCCCTTTCTTCCACCACTCCACATCATGAACCTGCAAAGAAGAATATCGCAACCACATAAGATGGAATTTGAATGAAAGAATGTGAATGACCCGAGTAGAAGAGGACACCAATTTGATGGGCTAGTGGTCAGAACCTTTTGAATCTAAAATCTTAGAGCATGTGGGCCATCCCCCACCAACCCAAAAACTAGAAACTAGAAAGCTATCCAGCCTCTCTCTGCAATCCAATACTCCCCTAGTCTCCTATTGTTCCAAGTGAATAGACCATTACCGAGCTTGATGTCAACAAGATTCAAGGTTGATATACTATCCTGAAGAAGGAAGGAAGAAGGCTCCAACCGCATAACACCACCCTTGTTCTCACTCAACTGTAAGATGGGATTGAAATCACCCACCATAATCCATGGATGAAAAGGAAAAAACCCATGCATAAAAGTAATATGAGACCACAAATTTTGCTTACCCTAAAAAATCAGTGGGGGCATAAATGTTAGAAAGCACAATATATTCCCCAGCCACAAGACTAGAGGCAACCCCAAATAAAGATGATCGAGAAGAAACCCACCATATAGGATGAATCCTCAAGGGGTTCCAAAGACAAGCCACACCACCAAAGGAGCCAAATGCCCCAATACACTAACATTCGCCTCTTTCCCATAGCTTAGGCACTAGACCCAACATACTTTCCACATATAATTTAGTTTCCTACAAGAAAAGGACATCACAAGAATGACTCCTTATTAATTCATGAACAACCTTTTGTCTAGGGCCACTATTCAATCCCCTCACATTCCATGAAAGCACAATCATTTCGGGGGATTAGAAAAATGAGAATCCAAAGTCTTTACTGACCTTGACTCAACCAAGTTCTCCCCCATCAATTTGATCCTATCCAAGTCCTTATTTCTGCCAACCTTCAAAATCTTCTTTGTTTCTCCTTTCTTAATGTCTTTTTGAAGAAGATTGAGATGTAAAGAGATCTTATTACTTTTAACCCTAGCAGAGTCTAATTTCTATCTTGCAGCAGAAATATCCCCACCAGCCATCTTCACTTCAGCACTAGAGATGGGTCCCTTCTGAGCCAATACCAGCTAATCCATCTCCATCTGTTGACTTCCAACCCCCTGCAAACCCTGGGTAGGCTCCAAGTTCACACTAGAACGCATCAACCCTACAACACTATGATCCAAAGGAATCATCCCCGAATTCACCTCCTGCTGGCTAAGGTCATCCAAGGCTTCAAAAAATGTTAAAGGTATCTTTCTCCTGCCTCTCTTGCAAAGACCTCTTTTGGCCTTGGTTCCTATTCTTTATCTTAACTGGGACAAAACCATCAGCACCCACAGCCACACCAGACATGGAATCTTTTCTTATGTCAACCCAATCAAGGTTGCGGGATGTTGAGGGTGATGCTTAGCCGATTTAGACCTAGGGCACTTGCACTGCAAAAGACGATACTCATGACATAGACAACACCGAAAAGGTAAAGTATCATAATCAAGTTGTTGGACCCAAGAGTAAGAGACTGCACACATATCTATAGCATCTGGCAAAGGCTTACTAAGATCAATTTCAACACAAATGCAAGAAAAAATCATTACCTTTCTCCCTAAGAGTTGTGTTGAAGATCCAACAAGCTTCCCAAGTACTGAAGCTAGCAATAGCAACACATCCTCCCGACAACATTCTACCAGAAAATGAGTTAATCAAACCCACACTGGGACCCTATTTCGGAGCTCCTACAAAGGGTTGAATCCCACATGCCAAGGTTTGATGAACAACCACACCTGGTTATAAAAATATGGGCCTCCCTCAAAGACTTGATTGCGATCATCCATGCAATTGAATGTAACCATGAAATAATTTTGTTTGGTAACAACATAATATCCATTTCCCCTTATGGTGCCCAAGTCCTCTGAGCACAATTCTCCAGAAACTACAGAGAAACCCTCATCCCCAAAAAAAATCAATAAAGGGAGTTGTTTGAAAAATACTCAACATCATCAAGAATCATCTCAGGCAGAATCACCAATTTTGGCCTCTCTTTGCATCTCTTAAGACAACCATTAATCTTCAAAATCTGAGAACCATTGGACATACTTGCACCAACAATACCCGGATCTAAATAAAAAAGATTATTAACAAAGGTCTTATTACCTTTGCATGGGGATTTCGAGCCTAGCACTGCTCGAAAGTCCATACTAGGTGTATCCCTCGAGGCATCACCACTAGCAAAGACATCGCAGCCAATTGCAAAACCACACCCATAACAAAAGAGGGCCAGGAGATCTCCCACCATGGCAAGCCTCGATCCCCCACCACAACAAACACCAAACACCCTCCCTTCCAAAACACAACCATAGAAATGAAAGGGTTAAAAGACCCCACCCACCCCAAAGGCTCCCCCAACGCTATCGCAAAGCCAACCCCAGCTACACCAAGCACCAAGACACCTCCCATGAGCCACTACGCAACCACCAACACTAGACACGATGGCCCGAGGAACCATCCCACCCTGCAATTGACCATGTTTCCCTCCCCACTGCACACAAAGAAACCACACTCATGAGCTAGGGCTCGGATGCCCTAGCTCAAAACCAACACCCTTCCATGAACGTGAAGCCATTTGTCGATCCTGAAAGAGACAATTCAATAAAGACACCTAGTTTTATTATTATGAGCATAATTAATAAATTTGAATGTAATATCTTTGGTCTAACTAAATGTAAGACTACTCAATCATACAACCCCTAGACCCTATTGGGGGTTATCCCCTGAACCCTGCAAGGGTACACCTTTGCAACCCCCACAATTAATTAACTTATTATAATTGCAAATGTTGAAACAACAATTTTTCTTACAATGATCTATTCAAAACCAATTTTAATTCAGCTATGACACTGGGTGAAATGTTTTTTGGATAATCTTGTTAAGTCTTATAATAATATGATAGATGTTTATAATAGTAGATGTGATTTGGGATATCTACTTGCTCAATGTAGTAGTAGTTAAATAAAACATGAAAATCAGATCAAGCTTATTCTAAGTGTGAAATATAAAGAAAATGTGGAGTTGGTGGAGTATGAGCCCCTTTTCAATATTGAATTAGCAAAAAATATTGAAGAATGTTTCACTTTAAAAGGAGAAAGAAACAAAGAAAAGGGTAATTTTCACAAATTTAATGCAACAAGATCTTTAGTATCAAAGGTATGGCCTTCATTTTTTTATTTTATTTATTTGACTATTATCTTTGTGTTTTATTTCAAAGTATATCATTTTATTTAAACTAAATAACTCTCTTTTTTTTATTGTAAATTTATTAAGTCTTGTACATTATAATGTAAAATAGACTCCATAGTACCATAAAAAACTTGGCCCAAATATTTTTCTTGAATTAATAACTCTTATATAAATAATGCCTTATTTTAATTGTTATATTATTTTACTTTAGTATAAATTGTCTTTCTTATGCTAGATACCTACAAATTCATTATTTTAATTAAAGTCACATCCTCATATCTAAGATTAAAAAAAAAAATCAAATTAAAACAAGTGACAAAACTAAAAATACTTAAGTTTCTTACCCATAAAATTTATCTTTTATTTTCTATAAATATTAAATGCTAATTTTCTAGACCTAATATAACAATAAACTTGTTCCATTCATCTCTAACAACTAACTTATTTTATACATGAAAGAACAATTGACATAAAAAAAAATATTACTCAAATCTATATGATGCCTAATGTACCTGAAGCCATTGTTCTTCTAGTGTAGTTTTCCCTATGATGGTCTACATTATTTTCATTTAAGTCACATCCTCACATCTAAGTTTAAACATTTTCAAGTTGAAACAAGTCACAAAACTGATAAAATCGAACAATTGACAAAATTAACAAACCTCAATTTTATTTACACATAATGTTTTTCTTTGTTTTCTATAAATTTTAAATTTAATTATTGTCTAAACTTAATATAACAATGATCATTGCATTTTTTTCTCACAATTGATATGTTTTAGTCTTGAAAGAATACAAAACATAAGAAAATTATTACACATACATATGCTAACTCATGTCCATGAATTCAATATTCTTATAAACTAGATTTTGCTAATAATATTTACATTATTTTCATTTGAATCACATCCTCACATCTAAATTTAACATTTTTCAAGCTATAACAAGCCACAAAACTAAAAACACTTGATTTTATTTACCATGACTTTTATCTATATTTTCTATAACTTTTGAATATTATTAATTTTCTAGACTTGATGTAACATTGAAATCATTCGACACCAACAATTTAAATATTTCACCCTTAATAAAATAGAAAACATAAAAATTATTTACTCAATCCATATACTACCTCATGCCCACAAGTCAATGTTCTAGATTTTCTTGGCTAATGGAATATTCAACAAATTTATTAAACTTGTTTTTCTTGTATACTTGCATCTCGATTTTAAATTTTTAACTTTGGATAATTAAATAGACCCAAGACAAATATATTACATACATACATACATACATACATACATACATACATACCTATATATATATATAGTCCACATAACTCCCAAAAATTTAAGCATGTGATGTTAAGCATTATATGTATCTCTTGTATCGATGAATTCAATGTTCTTATAGTAAAGATTTTCCTAATAAAGTTGATATCACTTTCATTGAAGTCACATCCTCACCTCTAAATTCAACATTTCCAAACTAAAACAAGTGAAAGAACTAAAATTACTTGATTTTATTTACCACAACTATGACCTTTATTTTCAAACAAATTTAATATATTAATTTTCTAGACCTAATACAACATTAAATTCATCACATTCATTACCAACAATTTAAATGTTTTACCTTTAAATTAAAAAGAAAAAGCTTAAAAATTATTACTCAATTCATAAACCTCATACCCATGAATTCAATGTTCTTCTAGATTTCCTTAACAAGTGAAAGATGTGACGTGTTTATTAAATTGATTATATTGTGTACTTACATCTAAATTTTATATATTAAATTTTCAAGAATCACATAAACCTAAGAGTTAATTATCTTGTACATTTGTATCTAAATTTTATACATTAAATTTTCGATAATTAAACTTGATTATCTTATGTACTTGCATCTAGATTTAATATAATAATTTTTTGAGAATTACATACTCAAGAGAAATATGTAACATCACGCCTACAAATTATTATAAATATTTCTTATGTTCACATAATTTTTAAAATTTTAATTAATTATGCCCACAAAATGTCCACAATAATGCTGCATTGAGTGCATGTAATACAAATGTCCTAAACTAAGAGACTGATTATGAGCTCTGTAAAGTCATAAAGGTCACTTTATTTGACACCATATTGAGTTGTGTTTGAATTTAGGCGTCTTAAAATTATGGACCATATAAATTTCTTTTTCATTCATCTAATTATGTCGATAATGGAACTTACGTATGAATGTGTTATAACATAATAATATATTATTTATATAAGTATGGATTGTAAATGGCCATAATTGTAGCAACGGTAGAGGTTAGTGAAATAGTGTTTTTATTTCTTTGAGGCACACTAGTTATGACATGGAACCATACATACAAACTATAATGTTATTTCAATTTTTAAATTGTCGAGTAGAATATTTTATATAAAATTTAATTGGATTTGTTTGAGAAGAAACATATATTCTATAAAATATGTTAAATAATTTTTTATTTTTTATAAATTACTAAAACATGTTTTTTAAATTAGATCACTTTTAGATGATTATAGATAATAAGTTGTTCTCTTTTTTATTATTTGGGAATAATGTTATTAAAAAACATGTCTGAATTCTCTAAATATGAGTTTATTGTGTTTGTACTATAATATATTTATGAAAGAAACATGAAAGGATACACATCAATATTTGTGTTCTAAGTAATGGACTGCAATGAACAAGTATCCTCCAACCAAATTTGAAAGACTATAAATTTAGATCCATCACAATTTCAATCAATCTCCCTTCCATATGAAGGATCAATACAAGATACATCACCTCTCTGATGAGATAACCTATTGCAAATAAGCAATGGAAGAACTCTGTGGAGTAAGCTTTGAAACACTTAATCTTTGCAATCAAAGGACTACATACATCTATGCAGAAACACTAGAGAACTCTTGAACAGGGAGCCTCATAGGAATCATAATAAAAAAATCTAAAATAAGTCTCACTACGAAAGAAAAACTAGAAATTCTCAATCTGCCACAACCCTATAATCTATAAAGAAACAATTGATTTACTAATGATCTAGAACTAAAATGAAGTGCAAAAACAAAACTAGCACCTTTCCAAGTGACTGTATGTTCAAGTAACCAAAGATATCAACTTTCCACAATCCATAATGTAGTATGTTGTTGTTTATGTGTATGAAATTGGGTATGATGCAAAAAAAATACACAATCATACCCAGAAACAACAACATATTGTTCAAGTAAAGTTGCAAAATACCCATCACACAATATCTAGTATAAATTATACTGGGGAATACAAAGGAAAAGAAAAAAGACATAGATGGCTATATAGATACCATCAGTACCTTTTCAATGCTGCTAGAATCACAAAAATTAAACAATGTGAAAAATAAATTGAGCTTACGAGCCAAAAATGAAGATCTGACTTGAACTAACAAAAATGCCATCAAACAACAAAATTTAGAAAACTAGCCTATATCACTACACAAACTTACCAAAAACTAATTTCCAACGATAGCTCATTTCTAAATAACTGACTATGTATGCCAAAGTCATGCTAGTTTTAAAAAATAGCTTATATAAAACCAATGAGGTCAAAGAGAGGCCAAAAATTAGGTCATGGGTGCTTATGTCCTAGTTGTCCATGTGATCAACCACTTGTAGGTGAAAAAAATAAAGCCATTGTCAAGGTTAGTGGTACTAGAGCTGGCACTAGGTGGATGGCGATTCCGCTCCCCTCCCCCCACCCTCTCACCCACTAAGGGATAAGCCCCAATATCTAGAGCACATAAGTCCCCTCACTAATTCTAAAGTGCTAGCCCCATATAAAGACATCAAATAATAAAATAAAATATATTTATTAAAAATTCGACCAACTTCAGACCATTTGATGCAACCCTCAAACAAGGATTATACAATCTTCAAAAGATTACACATAGTTAGTGTAATGCCCACATAGGAAAGGAAATCTTCACAAAATGATGTTGTATTTCTGCTAACTGGGTGATGACATCAAGTGGTGTGATGACTGCATAAATACTATATAGATTGTAAGGATTGTATGCATCCATACAATGGTAATAATATGTCAAAAAAATCCCAAAGCCTCCCAAGAAAAAGTCTTAGAATTTAATGATTTGGTAGACATTTTTTTCTTCAAGTCTTTTGACATAGTGACAAGGTCATATTTGTCCCAATATGCTCCTAAATAGGAGCTACATCTTGAATTCGTAACTTGGCCTATCTTCAAACCCTCATTATTTTGATAGAATCTTTTAAATTTGATAAAATAAAAGCCAATCTTGACTCTCTCAAATACCTTGAATCCAATCATGAGGTCAATCAAACTTCAAAATGTACCCAGCAAGATCTTCAATCCATATGATCATGCTCTAATATGAAACGATGTCTACAACACTTGAGCTTCAATACTATGTGGGAGTAGATAGGCGACTCTCAACGCCCCCAAAATCTCTGGTAGAACAAAATAGCTTCCACAAGAGAGAATGTACCTAAGATAATTTACGTAATATTGCATAAATTAATAATGGTTGAATATGAAGTCAAATGTATAAGAAGTTTTTCTTATGTAGGAAAGGTATCATGAGGTATGCACAACTACCTTTGATACAAATATTAAATACATAATAAAAATATTAAATACATAGATAACTAAAAGTAAATAATGAGACATGACCTCAATGCAAGGAACTTATAGAAATGACACCTACAATATAAGGATAACCAACTTAGGATAATGACACATAACTTAAGATGCAATTGGGGACCTATGTAAACTTAAAATATAAATAGGTTCCTACTAATAATAGATAAGAGATAACCTAATTAACATTGAAATTTTATCAATGTATTTGTTTATTTTAAAAATAAGTTAGATTTCTTTTATTGTGTACCTAAGAAAAAAATTGTTGAACCCACATCCTCACATATAATGTTCAACATTTTTCAAATACATACTACTTCAAAAACACTATATTAGATTTATATGTTTTTGTGATTTATTGTACATATTTAAAATTTGTAATAAAATAAACTTTTCTTACGCTTGGTCTAGCACAGTCTAGTTTAACAAAATTATATTAAAAGTAATTATAAGATAGTTGAGGTAAATGCACAAAGTTGGGTCCCAATCCCAAGGAATTCCATGGGTTGGGAAAAGAGCCCGCTAGAAACCGAGTGCCCGAGGCATTCAAAAATAGGTGCATGTTTTGCGGAAATGTGTGCCCGTTTTGGTTTGGGTGCCCGAAGCTAAACAAGCACCCATTTTTTCCAAATTGGGTGCCTTTTTTTTTAATGTATTTTTTTTTAAAACCATTTTCTGTCATTTTCACTACTTCAAAAATGGGTAAATGTTTCACAGGAACACGATTGCCCATTTTTTTCATCCTAGCTAACCCCCCAGACCATTTTTTACCTCCTTGCATGTACGTAGTTTTGTTTTTTTATTTTGCATAAAAAAATGTTAATTTATTGTTATTTTTTAATTGTAGTGTTTTAAAGTTTGAAAAATGTTTTGTATTTTATTTAATTTCATGTTCAAAATATTTTATGATTTTTAAATATTGCAAAAAACATGAAAAGTAAAAAATATTAAAAACTTAGAACCATAGGAAAAAACAAAAAACAAAAAACAAAAACGTAAAGAAATAATAAACATTAGACACAAAAAACAGACAATAAACCCTGGACAAAAAAATGAACAATAAACCCTAGATAGATAAAAATGAACAAAAAACCCTAGAAAATAAATGAACAACAAACCCTAAAAAATTAACGAATACTAACCCCTAGATGAAAATCAACAATAAACCCCCCCCCCCTCTCTCTCTCTCACATACATGTTACCCTCTCTGTCATTACTCTCTCTCTCTCTCAATCTCTCATTACCCTCTCTCATTCACACACACACATTAGCCCCTCTCTCTCCCTCTCCCTCTCACACACACATTACCCCTCTCTCTCTCTCTCACATACATTACCCTCTCTCTCTTTCATTACCTACTCTCTATCTCTCATTCTTTGTTCTCTCTCTAACTCGTATTTCAAATTACCTCTCATTATTTGTTCTCTCTCTAACTCATTGTATTTCAAATTACCTATACTCTCTCTCTCTCTCTCTCTCTCTCTCTCTCTCTCTCTCTCTCTCTCTCTCTCTCTCTCTCTCTCTCTCTCTCTCTCTCTCTCTCTCTCTCTCTCTCTCGTCTTAATCGTGCATAAAAGTTTGAATGATTAAATTTATATTTCTAAATGTTGTATTTAATTATAAGTTTCTTTTGTAAAAGTTAGATATTTAATTTATGTTTTGATGTTTAATTTATGTTTAAATTGAACTTTAAATTGATCATGTGTTAAAATGTTACATTCTATATATTTCCAATGTTATGTATAAATATTAAACATGTATAGTTAGAAGTTAAAATAATATCCTAGGACACCTTAGTATAACCTACAACCTTTTAAGATACCTAGGACCCCTTAAGATACCTAACTACCCCTTAGTAGGACCTTTAATACCATAAGATTCCTTACCTTCTCTCTCTCTCTCTCTCTCTCTCTCTCTCTATTCTCTCTCGCTCATATTACCTACTCCATCTCTTTAGATACTCTCTCTCTCTCACTTATCTATTCTCTCTCTCATATTACCTACTCTCTCTCATTACATACTCTCTCTCTCATATTACCTACTCTCTCTCTCTCTCATATTACCTACTCTCTCTCTCTTATTATCTATTCTCTCTCTCTCTCTCATATTACTTACTCTCTCTCATATTACCTACTCTCTCTTATTATCTATTATCTCTCTTTCTCTTATTATCTATTCTCTCTCTCATGATTATTTTTATGATTTTCATGGAACTTATACTAATGCATCTTTAAATATTTTTTATTATGGGAAAATCAGGTTTTGAAGGGACCCCAAAACCCTTTACAAAGGAATCATAAAAGTTAAAATTATTAAGAAACTAAATGGGACAGACAGCGAAAAAACCCACAAAGTGCTAGACAAAAGCCAACACAAAAGTCCAACACAACCAACAACAACCAACAAAAATAGAAAAAAGATAAATTACATTATGCTTTTAAGGGCATTAGCCAATTTCTCTCTAATCCCTTGCATTTCTTTGATATTCTCCCTGAGAATTGGGATTTCCTTTGAAGAAGCCAAGGCAGCCTTTTTCAAGCTCGCCCTGGTCCTTTTAGCTGCACCTCCAGGAGCACTATCCACATTCCCTGCCTCAGTAGATGTTAAATCAAATTCATGTTGCTTATATAATATTGATCTATCTTAAATCAAATTTATTTATCAAGTTCATATTCTTTATGTTAAATCAAATTCATGTTCCATATTAAAAATGATTTTTAAAATGATTATTAAAAAATGATATATATTAAGAAAAATAGGTATAAAGGTATTGTTTGAGTTGCATGGGCATTATGATGTTTTATTTTGTAGAATATTTATGTTAATTTGATTTAAGTGGATAATATTTCTTAAATTATGCTTATTATTAAAATTGACCCACCTATTAATAATATAGATCTATGCGAGTTTCGTCTTTTTATATTTAAGTTGGTAAATTGTATTTAATTATAAGTTTTTTTGGAAGGTGAAATGTAAATTAAATAGTAATTGTAAATTTTCATTTTTGTATATATATGTAGTATTTTCACATAATGGATGAGTTTGAGATAGATGAGCTATTAGGTCTAGTGCCACCTCCACCTCCACCTCCACACGATCAACTGAGGCATACCATTAGGAGGAATATTGATTCTCATATTAGGGATATCCACACCATTAGATGCGAGCCTCATCCTCCTCCACAATTGTTATGCCTTGCAGATAATATGCAAGCAATTATTCAGTCTGTACAAGCTTTAGATAGTGAGTTGGATAGCTATCATAATTAGAGGGAGGGATTGCATTCTTTTTATGTTGATGGCCTATCATATAAACAAGTCAATGAATTGAAAATAATAAAAATGAATTTGAAACAATATTTTGTGAACCCTAAGACAAGTGAAGAGATAGATCCAAAGAAGCCATGGATCTCATTTCATGGGGTCAAGAGAGGCATGCCCCAGGATAGGTCGGGGGCCAAATTGAGCGACATAGTTAGAAATTGTGTGTGTGATGATCCCTTGGTTCCTCATCCTGCACTGATTGTTCCAGCACCTAGCCATCATTGAGCAGTGGATTCTTCTCTTTGTTCATTAAGTTCCTTGTTGGGCAATTTGGTACAAAAGTTGCATGAGGTGACAGTTTCCCCCATCTTAGCACATGTTTTCATGAGCTGTAGGAATGTATGTACGGGTCCATAGAATGAGGTTTTCCCTAGAGGAGATGGTGATTCTAATGATTGTGATGTTGCCCATGGTGGTTATGATGATGCCAAGGAGGCTAAACATGTTGATGTCATCTCTTCATATGTTGATCTCTTGTGCGCAGACGATGATCTACCTACAAAATTACAAATTTATTTATATAATTTATAGTGCAATATTAAACTACTTGTATATACACATATGAACCATATAACACGAGTCAATTTTTTTGAATAGAGGATGGATCATAGCACATCATTGAGGGACTGACATCATGTTACCTCTATACCTAGAGATGTCGGTGCCCCATTTATAGTATGCACTTTCATCTAGAAACATTGTATTGATATGTACATTTAAAATAAACAATAAATTTTTTAATGTAATGATGTGTATAATATGTTTTTTCAATTTTGTAGGGTTCTTCGTGTAGCACTAGGGTGGCTAGTTCTTCATGTGACCTGTCGACCACTGAGGCTCGACCTCATATACCGCTAGTATATTTTTCATCCATTAATTTGAAGTGTTTATATGATTACTAGTTTATGTACAACTCTGATTTATTTTTGTTATTTTTTATAATTGTAGGCTTCTGGATTGTCTAATGGTGCAACACATGTACGCCTTCACCCATCAGTTACTTTGGCTGCACATGACACACCATATGTATGCTTTTCTACGATAAACTTGTAGTCTATATATACTTTATAATTTATGTATATACAAGTTTTATTCATGCTTTATTTATGTTGTTCAGGTCGACACCACTACTAGTATTGGTATGGCTAGGGTATTGAACCAGATGCAACCGTTGACATTCTCATTTATGGTGATGATTAGAAATTAATTTTTAATTTTTTTATATTGTGTACCTAGATTTTATAGGGATTATCAAAAATGATGTACAATGTTTTTATTACAGGACTTGACTACAATGACTTTTCTTGTTTGTGATAGTGGACCTCCACGTACCAGTGAGGGCATTGTAGAGCACAGTCGTATGGTAATTTATTTTAAATTTTTCAGTATTTAATTACTTTATAAGTGAATTATGAAAGTAACTTCTTCTCATGTAAAATATTTTAATAATGTACAGGAGGGTGGAGACATTGATAATGCAGACACACAGGATGGTGCATCTCAGGACCACGTGCAGCAGGATGATTCATCTTAGCCACCTTCACATGGAGTGAAGAGGATTGTAGGAGAGATGCATGAGACTCCTTATCTTATATATTTTAGATAATTTCATGTTATTGTATTATGGACTTTTTATGATGACACTGGTTATGTTATCTTGGGACTTGTTATTATGTTATTTGGACTTGTTATTATATCATTTCCTTGTTATTATTTTTTCATGACTTGTTATGTGATTATATATAGGGCTTTTTATTATGTCATTTACTTTCTATTATGATATTAGGACTTATTATATGATTATATATGATCAATTGTTATGTGATTTGGTGCCCTCTAGTGATTATATATGATCAGTTGTTATGTGATTCAGTGCCCTCTAGTGATTATGTTAAAATAAATATATCATAAATGTAGTTACATAAATCTGTCCACTTAATTAAATGGATATTTACTATTTATTTGATTATTTAACCATCAATAATCAATTAATTAAATTAAATATTTACTTAATTCATCCTCAACCTCTTCTCCTATTAATTAAATAAATTATTCAATTCAATTAAATTAATTCATTAAGCCACACTCTAAATCAATTAAATGAATAAAGCACATTTATTTAATTTAACCCCCTTTCCTCATTTAAATAAATAATAAAATACTTATTTAAATCCCTAAACTCCCCCCCGCCCCACTTGCATTCTCCTACAAATGCAAGTTGCACAATTTTAGTTGAAATAATTGAATTTTATTTTAATTAAAATTTATTTTTTTCTCACCCACCAAACCCACTAGACACTCCTAAATCCCTTCCTAGACTCTTCTAACCACTTTCTAAATTCTTCTAAACCATTCATAATCAGCCTAATCCATTTCCTAAATATTGTCACATTCCTAAGCAACTTCAAGTCACTTCTCAAAGCCTCAAAGACTTTGAAAAGCATTAAATGATTTATGTCTCCAACAAGTCAACCCCTAAAGTCTTCCAAACCATTCATGGTTCTTACATAACCAGTTATGGCTCTTACATGACCATTAATGGCTAACTCAACTCACCCACATGGTTAGAGGCTTTTCCTCTAACTAAACCTCCGTTTAACTCATATGTCTCTTCAAGCATTCATTTCTTTGACCATGGTTATCCTCACTAACTCTTGCACAAGAGTTTATCCATTGGATAAAGGCATTATCCGTTGGATAATGAATTTATTCATTCAACTCAAGCCTAACCTTACCTCCCAAGGTAACCTTCAAGTCATGTCAAGCATTTCATGCTTCTTCCCTCTCCTCTTAAGCCATCTCATGTTGACATTTGTCATCCTGGGATTGGGTTGAAAGCCTTCCCATGTATCATAAACCCATCAATCTCGGCCCTTGTTGAGACTACTCAATCTCAACCATCCATTTCTCTATTTTCCTATAAATAGAGCCCATTCCTTCATAATCCATATCCCAAAATCTTGTATGCATCTAATTTATAGTGAAATTTAAGAGAGCATTTTAGGAGCCATCTAATTTACATTTTTATTTTGGTTAAAATAAATATAGCTTAATTAGGTGCTAAAGTTCTCATATCTAGTTTTCTTGCATTTGCATAATATTTTTAATCATTTTCATAAATCTTGAATCTCTATAAGACTTCCATAGTTGTGAAAAAATCTAAGGGCTACACTCGTGGAACTTGGAGAGGAGAGGAGCAAGGGAGGATGAGCTATGAGCATGTTCGAGAGCATTTGGGAGTGTTTTGTATCTTTCCTTCATTTTTCTATGCTTTCCATAACATGTTCGAT
Source organism: Cryptomeria japonica (assembly GCF_030272615.1). Classification (NCBI taxonomy): domain Eukaryota; kingdom Viridiplantae; phylum Streptophyta; class Pinopsida; order Cupressales; family Cupressaceae; genus Cryptomeria; species Cryptomeria japonica. Next base: position 126,588,095 of record NC_081408.1, on the reverse strand, counting down.
ATCTCTCTTGATATGCTTGCTTAGGATTGTAGTTTCATTTCTATTTTACTTTTTATTAAATACTAACATCATTAACGTGTGTTCTTGTGTCTCCTAACAATCCTTTTTGCAGTGCATCATTTGGTGAACCCGACGTGAATCAAACATGCAACCTTCTGATTTGTTAAAACTACTAAATTTTTTGAATTGTTGAAATTGCCACATAGGTTGCCCTTTAGCGCTATTGAGCATGCTTTAGCGCCTTTGAAAGATGGAGTTTTAGCGCTTCTATCTTCCATTTAGTGATTTTGTCTTCTAATTAGCACCCTTGTCAATGTATTGGCACTATTGATAGTTAAATAGTGCTATTATAATTGGTTTAGCACTTATGTGCTCTTTGTTTGACAAATTTATTTAACGCTTTTGTCCATTTTATAGCACCTTTGGCGTTCTTTTAGCACTCTTGTCAGTCATTTAGTGCATTTGTATTAAAGTAGCACTTATGTGTTTACACAAAGTAGCACTTCTATGTTTACACAGAGTAGTGCTATTGTAACAGAGAGTTGGAAATAATAATATGTAACCAAAAAAATCCAAAACTTTAGGCTTGTAGAAGCCCACCAAAAATTTCACTTCACTAATTGTTTTGTTTTTGTGCAGTTTTTGCTAACCCTTTGTGTTGTAGGATTCAAGGAGTTAAAATTTAGGGAATTTTGATTTCTTTTTGCTTTCTAAACTTTTTTTTAAAGTTGGATAAAAAGAATTCACTTTCCCTTTTGAACTAAAATAAACCTCACTTTTCATTTTGGGTTATAAAATCAACACAATTTTTTAGTTTGGGGCTTAAAAATAACTTCATAGTGCAAAGTTAAAAAGAACCACAAACTTAGACAAAACAACTTTGTTTTATTGCAAGTTAGGACAAATTTTCATTTGGTGGTTAAAACAAACAAACAAAATTTTATTTTTCTTGCAAGTTAGGACAAATTTTCATTTGGGCTTAAAATAAACAAAACAACTTTCATTTTCTTGCAAAAGCTAAAATTCACAATCAAAAATTCATTTTTGCAAGTTAAAAAGAACAAACAACTTATCCTTTTTGTTACAAACTCGATTTTACTTCAAGCAAAAATGTGCTTTAATTTGGTTGACCACCATTTTCACTTTCCTAGTTAGACAACATATTGCCTTGAAAGTTAAAAAGAACACCATGTTTGTTGGAGCAACATCTCCTAATAGAATTTAAATCACATAACAATAAACCAATTAAAAAGAACAAGTGTTTTCAATTTTCGAAACACTTGTGCAAAAATTTGTAGAGTGGTCCTACTTCTAACACACACTATCCTCTCCCTTGGCTCTCGTGGTCCTAGGTTCAAGAAAAAAGTGTTAGTAACACTCAAAAATTTTATATTTTTAAGTGAGGCCTACGAAGAGACACATCACTCTTGGGAACACCCTCGCGGGGTAAACCCTTTGAGCCTCTATAGAAATCAGGTGTGAGCAAAAGTTGTAGCCTTGGGTATAGTTGTTCCTACAGTGTAACTTGCCAAAAGGACATATGGGCCCCACCAAAAGTTACAAGGCTCTTATGTGAGTCACTGCAGAATGAACTTAAGTCCAAAAACATCGAACATTACTAGACACCTTTTATTATAGAAACCCACATGTTCTATTGATTGAGGATATTTGTGAAAATTTTAGTGCAAGAGCATAGATGGTTTTGCTCCCAAGATACTCACCATACATATTTCATCGAGTAGAAATAGGGATTTTTGAAAGGCTACGTGTAGCTTGATAAAAGTGGTGACTCCCCCATCATAGGGGTCATCTATCTGTTATGCTTGCACAAGACTTAATATATCACATCCTTATCTGCCACGACAGGATTCATAAGGTATGTAGTACCAAAGTCAAAGAAATATCAAGATGTGGGCTGAAAATATTGAAACTAGCCAATTGACCTTAGGGATAAAAACTGCTTGACTTGTCTTTGTCTTATGTCAAACCAGTAACAATTTGGGTCGACTTTAGGCTTTGGGAACATTAAAATACATTTTTCAAAAGGGTCAATAGATTTCATGATTGGGTTGATCTAGACCCACACCTATTTTTGCCTTTTGTTGAAAAGAGGCAAGGTTATTGTGCTTGTGTGCTTGCTGTGTTTTCTTGTCAAAGAAATTCAAAACAAATTTAAAACCAAGTATTCATACAACATAATTTTACATCAACATTGAACAAAAGCAAACATCAAACAAAGTGAAACAAAGTATCAAATTGTATGACCATCACTCACATTTTGAGAAAAAAAGTCTTCATCAAAAGACTACATTGAAAAGGAAACAATTGAGTTCAAAAGCTCTTATCAAAAGAAGGAAGTTTTTCTATATCAATAGACAAATTTTTCTCTCACATAGAGCGTTCTTGCACCATATGCACTTGTATCTTCAAGGAAGATCCAATGAATTTGACAAAGAGCCTTTGAAAAATAGAGTGTTTACTCAGTATAGAGCCTTAAGTTATCACAAAAACAAAGGGGGCAAGATCAACCCTGCTTTCTTTCCAAAAATTTGTATCACCTATAATGTAGCTTGAGGGGAACCACCAACTCCTAAGAGAGAGGAAGAATTAGAAACCCCCTTTGTGATAGAAATTTTTTATTGAGGTTCATATTCTATCCACTTTCACCTTCACAAATCACAAATCCATTCAACTCTCAAAAACACAAAAAGGTCTTGTCCTAAGTTGTTTTAAATATTGATAAATCAAAACAACAAATAACTTTTTTTAGTGTCTCTACATCTAGGATTAATCATCCTAAGAGGCATTTCTACATAGGTTAAAACTAGTTTATGAGTGCATCCTATCATTTCTAGGTAGCTTGGTTTGTAACACATCTCAAACCTTGCTATACCTTATCACATTAAAATTGTTGAAAACACAAGAGAAATTCAAAAAGAACTTTGGTAACATCCAACCTTCAGTGTTAGAGATCCGTCTTTTAAACATTTCACAAAACACCTATCTCTCATCATACATTTCATCACCACCTCATACTTGTTTTCACAAAATCTCAAACTTTCAACAACATAGCTCAAACAAGATCAGCAAGAAACTGACAACTAGAGATCAAAGTAGAGGAAGAAGAAAACTCAATAATTTTCAAGAGGCAATTGGAGGAGGCACTAATGCTAAAGATCCTAGCACTCCAACTCTCGAAGATATAGAAAGACCACAACACAATCCCACATTTAATTGACTTTTTGATGAAATCCTTAGAAACAATGTAGAGGCCCATTTTCTGAGACTTGCTCAAGAGGGTGCTAAACTACCCTCTAACTTTGATACCGCACAAATATGGTAGAAATCAAAACAACATAGTCATCACGATGGTGGAAGAGGTAGAGATTACTTTTGCTCTGACCTTAATCATAAAGGAAATCCCCCACTCCTCCTCCTTCTGAAATAGACATGTTGAGACAACAAGTAGATAATCTCGCTGAACAACTCAATAGTGGTGTGAAGACTACCTGGTTTTCACTTAACGATATTTGTCCCTATCCTTTTGATAGGAATGTGCATATGCCACCTTTTCTATGAGGGTTTTAAACACCCAAGTTTGAAAAGTACAAAGGCAAAGGAGACCCTAGAGATCATGTACAAGAATTTCACTCATCTTGTTTAGAGGTGGCCTATGAGGACACCTATCTAATGTGCCTTTTTCCTTAGAGTTTGGGAGGCACAACCACACAATGGTTTTCCTGATTACCAGGTGGCATTAGAACATTTGAGAAACTAGTTCAAAAATTCATCGCTCATTACTCACACAACATAGAATGAGATGTTACCATGGAAGATTTATGCAACACCAAACAAAAACCAGGGGAGTTCTTCTTAGCTTTCCTACAATGGTGGAGACAACTGTCTAGCTGACATTCTCTTCATTTTCCTGAACAAGAACTAGTGGAAATATACATTTCCAACTTGAATGATGAGATGGAATTCCCTTTAGACATGAAGGGTACAAAATATTTTGAAGAGATGATCACTCTAGGATTAAAATGTGAAAGGGCCCTCATAAAAAATGGACTTATCAAAATCTATAATGAACCCAAAGATGGCCCTCGTCTATGTTATAATAGTGATAAACCAAATTTCAAGAACAAGAACATTGTCAATGATAGGATAGTGGATGCCCAAACAGTAAAAATCGCATAACCTGTGGTCAGTTTTGCAAGACAAAATCCCCCTCCTAACAACAAAACTATCACTAAACCACAAAATCAAGGTCGCAACACACAACAAGAGGAACCCAAGCAAAGGCAAGCAAATTTTAAGCCAAAACTCACATACTCACCCTTAGGGGAACCCATAGAAGCAATATTGTGTCAATTGGTCTCTTCCAATCTTATGACCTTTCTGAAAACCTCTAACTATAAGCCTCAAGTCAAACCTCCATGGTGAAGAGATAATGAACATTGTGAATTCCACCAGGGAAAAGGGCATAAAATGAGTAATTGCCATCAACTGAAAGATCTTTTTCAAGATCTTATTAACAAAGGAGAAATTGAAATAGAAAGACATGACCTAAAACATCCAATAACGATCATCTAATGTTCAAGAATCCACTTCCATCACATGATCAAAGGATTCCTTCCACCTCCAGGTGAAACACAGATACTACATATTATACACAAGCTCCATATAATTACACTGTGATTCACCTCTATGAGGCTAATGAAAAAATTGCAACTCTCACCATCAAAGATCCAAATCCTGCATGCAATGTTGTTACACGTTGTAGCAAGATCACTATTAAAGTAGCTCTACAAGGAACAACACCCCTCCCCAATCAGTATAATCTTATGGAATAGTTAGATAAAATGCTCGCACTCATATCCATACCAAAGCTTTTCTCTTATCTCCATCACACAAAACAATCTTGGACCAAGCTCTCCAAGAAACATCAGCCCCCGCCAATCGTAATACAGATCAATTTCAAGCCATGGTTGGCAATCTTAGGTTATCACCATGCCTCACTTTTTTCTAAAAGTGACAACACTTCATTCCAACAACCACATAATGCATCCCTTCACATTGAAGGATTTGTAAACCAATATCGAATCAAGCGAGTCTTGATTGATAGTGGAGCTAGCTTGGATGTATGCACCTTGCAATTAGTCACAATATTAGGGTATGCAGTAGAATCAATGGATCCCAGCAAAAGGATAACAATTAAAGCCTATGATGATCCATAGTGTTCTTCTAGAGGAGTTGTTGTTTTACCTATGAGGGTTGGGCTGGTGGTGAAACATATAGTTTTCCAGGATCTAGACCTTCCTCTGCCATATAATCTCTTGTTAGGAAGACCTTGGATACATGCCATGCAAGTCGTTCCATCTACTTATCATCAATGTATCAAGTTTCCTCATAACAGTGTAGAGATCACAATCTATGGTGATGCAAATCCCTTTGCATATTGCAACAATATTAACCATCAACCAGAGATCACCATACCTGACAATAGACAAACTATCCCTTCAACATCATATGTTAATCTAGCTTCTCTTTCTAGCTCAATCATCCCTATACCAAAGCAAGAGAATTTGAAAATGAAAATGGTTGAGGAAGGTCCCGAGGAATATAATCTGAGCCAACTCTTTTGTGTTGAGCAATTACCCACCTCCCCTAGAACTCATGGCAAACCTCAAAAGTTTCTTCAACCACCACTAAGCAAGCAAGCATCAACTTTGTCACAATTCATCCCTAGTAAAAGTCAAGCGGAAGAAACCATGGATGAAGACATAGCAGAATGGATCTACAAAGACCCCATCGCCAAAGAAATCCCAATAGCTATGCTCCCCATAGATAAATATAACAAAGGCCTTACTATCATGCAAAGAATGGGCTATGATGGCCAGAGTGCTTTGGGACCTTACAAGAAAGGATGACATGAGCCTTTACAACCAGAGTTAAAACCCAAAGACAAAGTTAGAGTTGGTTTTCAAAAGGAATCTCTTCCTAAGCTTAGATTCAAAGGGAAACCCAACAAACCTCTATATTAGCCAATTGCTCCAAAGATGTCATCCTTAATTATATTTGTGACACCCACAACACCAACTGCATCGAAAAAACTAATAATCCCATCAGTAGCATCAGTAGTACCAAGTACACCAATAAAAATACCTGCAACACCCACAATCCCATCTATAGCATCAATAATCCCACCAATAGCATTGATAATCCTACCTGCAGCATCAAAAATCCTACCGGCAACATCCACAATCCCACCTACAACACCAGTTGCACCTACAGCACCAACAATTTTACCTACAACACTGATAACACCATCAATAGTATCAAAACCACTAGCAACATCAATAGAACTGATAGTTCCCTCAGCAGTATTAGTACCACCCATAGTACCATCAATTCCATCTCCAGAAGTACATAAGCTGATCACAAATGTACTATTCAACTCAAAAGACATCTCGGTTTGGTATAATAACCGAATACTCGAGAGTGATTCAGAGACAGACTCCCATGAGTCAGAATTTGATTCAGTGCATCTAAATACTTCAGATGAGGAAGGCACATCACCCCCTCCACCTCACCAAGATATACCTATTTTTGGAGAGGCAGGGATTAAAACCTTTTAGGGTCCTGCACTAGAAGAACCTTCCATAGACCCTACGTCATATCCTACGCCTGAACCTGACAGGGAGAGTACCATCGAGGACCTTCACGCCACTGTATTAACCCTCACTAATGCCTCCCACACAGTTAGCTTTATCAATGAGGTAATGCCCATTATCTATCTTAAACTCATCAAATGGAATCAACCCAATCCCCCATGTCTTGACCACTTCCAAAATGATGAGGCAATAATAGACTTTTTGGAACTATGGGATAACATTCCAAGCGGGGATCATAAAGCTGGATTTGCCATTGAACTTAACAATGCAATGTACTTTGGGGTAGATGCCAAACCTTTCATCTGCAAAAGTATCATAATGGCACTTGTTGATCCCAAAATAGTAAAAATAAAGAGCGAATCTGAAGGTGAAAACCTCTCTGAGGTGCCTGAGGATGAAAGGTTTGACCTCCTCCCCTCTAGTACGAATCAGGAGAAATCAACAATCCTAATTGAATAAAAAAAAAGAATTAAATGTGGGGACCCTTGAGAATCCTCACCAAATACATTGGGAATCTCTCTTAACACTAGAGGAACAGCCAAAATTTATGGAATTCTTCCAGAAGCGTCAAATCAACTTCCCATGGTCCTATGCAGACATGCCTAGCTTAGATCCTGATTTGGTCATGCATCACCTAACCGTGGTAGAAGGAGCTAATCCTGTTAAAAAAAAGCTTAGAAAGGTGCACCCACAAATTGTTGTTCTTTTCAAGGTGGAGCTCAAAAAGATCTTGGATGTTAGTTTCATCAGACCCATTGATTATGTAGATTGCATCTCCAACATTGTATCTATCGACAAACCTAATGGGGGCATCCGTATCTATACAGACTTTAGAGATTTGAACAAGGCATGCCTTAAAGATGACTTCCCCTTACCAAACATTGACATGATTTTTGATCTAACAATAAGTCATGCAATGCTTTCTCTTATGGATGGCTTTTCATGGTACAACCAGATCAAGATTGCTCCAAAAGATCAACATAAAACTACTTTCACATGCCCATGGGGAACATACTGTTGGAATGTGATGCCATTTGGTCTGAAAAATGCAAGGGAAACCTATCAAAGAGCTATGACTACCATCTTCCATGACATGAAGTACACCATAATGGAAGATTATGTTGATGATTTACTAGCTAAACATTAACCAGAGATGGTCATCTGGCAATACTGAGTAAAATCTTTGACAAATTAGCGCAATATCATGCCTGTCTCAATCCAAAGAAATGTGTCTTTGGAGTAACCTCCAGGAAGCTCTTAGGATACATTTTCTCAAGCAAGGGCATTGAAGCAGATCCGGCTAAATTCAAAGAAATCATGGACATGCCACCTCCCAAGAACATCAGTCCATTAAGAACACTAAAAGGGTGGATACAATCAATTCAAAGATTCATTGCGCAATTGGCTAATAAGTGTCATCCCTTCACGCATCTATTACACAAGAATATCTACTTTCAATGGGACACAAAGTGCTAGCGAGAATTCCAAATGCTCAAGGACTACCTAATTCATACACCATTCTTGATCCCATCAGATCCAAGTAGACCTTTGTTACTATATATTTCATCTACAAATAGACATTAGGAGTACTATTGGTACAACACAATGCAGAAGGCAAAGAATGTGATGTATACTATATCTCTCACACATTGGTAGGCTATAAACTCAATTACACACCTATTGAATGATCTTGCCTAGCAGTTATCTTGGTCGCCACCAAATTGAGGCACTACATGTTGACACACAAGGTACAACTCATTGCCAAAATAGATCCACTCAAGTACCTACTCAGCAAGGCTGCATTGATAGGCCGCTTGGCCAAATGGGTTATGATCTTAACTGAATTTGATTTTGAGTATGTGGACTGCAAGGCTATTAAAGGGAAAGTTATTGCAGATCAATTGCCCGATGCACCCCTTGTAGGTGACCATCCTCTTATTTCCAATTTTCTAGACGAACATATCTTCATGATCACAGCAGCACAACCATGGAAGCTATATTTTGATGGCTCATATACTAGACATGGATCGGGGGCAAGTATTCATTTTATCACACCTCAAGGTGACAACATCCTGAAATCATATAGGCTCACTTTCCCATGCACCAATAATATAGAAGAATATGAGGCCTTGATCACATGACTTAGATTGGCTATACAATGGCATCTAAAAGAGCTATAGGTATATAGAGATTCTCAACTAGTCATCTGACAAGTCACCAATGAATACCAAACTAAGCATGATAAGCTCATACCATATAAAAGTCGGTGGATAGTTACAAAGAATCATCTACAACTATCACATTTGAGAAAGTAACCTAGAAATCAGAATCAAGCTGATGATGCAATGGCTACAATCGTATCTCTCCTAGATCTTCTGCAAAATTCAACATGCTACGAGTTCTTGGTAGAACAGCTTTGGATCCCCGCTTATGATATCCCCAAAACCAAAATGATTTGTCACCTTGTTGGTTCTGAATTCCCATGGTATGGTGATTTCCTCACTTACCTCTGTGACCACACACTTCCCCCTAACCAATCAAATAACCAAAGAAAAACCTTCATCCACGAAACTTCTCAATACACCATCGTTGTCGAAACCCTATACAAGTGAAGTCTTGATGGTACTCTCATTCAATGTTTGGAACAAGATGAGATTACAAAGGCCTTGGAAGAGGTACATGAGGTAATTTGTGGGACTCACTCAAGCGGCCCTTCGCTAGCAAAGAAAATCATGTGTGCTAGATACTATGTGCCCACCATGGCAAAAGACTCCTACTATTTTGTCAGAAAATGAAAGAAGTGCCAAGTTCATGGAGACTTGATGCATGCACCAGCATAGGAATTGCAACCAATCACAACACCATGGCCCTTTTGTCAATGGGGACTTGACCTTGTGGGTAAAATCCATCAATCTTCATCCAACGGCTATAAATTTATCGTTAACATCACAGAATACTTCACAAAGTGGATCGAAGCCATTCCACTTATCGAAGTTACCAGGAAGTAGATCACCTCATTCACCCTTCATTACATCATCTGTCGATATGGTGTACCCATGTCCATCATCACAGATAACAACCTTCCTTTCAAAAATCAGGATGTCCGTGAACTCTATGAAAACTTTCACATCCAACACCACTTTTCCACCCCCTATTACCCACAAGGAAATGGTCAGGCCAAAGCATCCAACAAGAACATATTAAGAATCCTCAAAAATACAATCAATGATGTTGGTTGTGATTGGCACATTCACTTAAATCCAACACTATGGGCATATCAAACCAACATTCGAACCCCTACAAGCGTAACTCCCTACTCACTAGTCTATGGAGAAGAAGCTATCTTGCCTATTGAGGTTGAAATACCATCTCTATGAGTTTCTTTGCACAATCTGATAGATGATGAAGCATACAAAGTCTCACATCTTCAAGACTTGGAACTACTTGATGAAAAATGACAAGCTACATACAACCACCTCAAAGCTTATCAGCAGTGCATGAGAAGAAGCTACAATCATCGAGTAAAATCTCACACATTTGAGGTAGGTCATCTTGTTCTCGGAGAGAATCCTTCCAACCAACAAAATAGAGAACACTAGGGCAAGTTTGAATCTAATTGGTTGGGTCCATATGTTATCATGACTATATTTGGGTCTGGGGCATATCAGTTAGCAACTTCAGAAGGTGAACCACTAGCAGATCCGATCAACAGCATGCACCTCAAACAGTTCCATACTTAAGTTGTACAAGGCATCAGGCTCCTTCAAATACATCAAAGAATGCTAAAAACATTCAAAAAATGTCCCGAAGAAAACACAAAAATTCAAGAAAATAGTAAAGAAAAATCATTCATCCAAATGGTGCAAACCACTTCGGTGGCACTTTGGTTAAGTACGGTGGTGAAAACCTTTCAAACAAGTGCCACTCATAAAGGCTATGGCTCCATTATCTTTCAGACTAGTTGCAAACACATCCATTGCATCGATTTTCCCATCATTTATACCATGGCTTGTTATTGATATGTAATCAGGGATATTTCCTCATGTGTCTCGCGTCATGCTTTTATATAGCACCACCTAACTAGAGGCAATTCTCTTAACCTAATGATGGAAGCAGACTGTACATTACTTGTGATTCATTGAGTTTTTCATTCAAAATGCCTTGAAATAACACCAAAAACATTCATAAAATCTCCAAAAACACCAAAAACATTCAAAAACACTGTCAAAATCCATAAAAAGATGTCAAAATCAAAAACATTGCAACACATGTCGATATTCCTTGTACATACACATCACAAGAGACACAAACAAAATAGTTTTGAGCTACTCAAACAATGAGGATCACTTAACAAATCAACCAACCAAATCAAAAACATCTGCACACAATTGTCTTTGCAAGGATGCATCCTTCTTCACAAACAAGACATGGTACCATTTTCTTTGACGAGAAAATTTGGTTTGGCTGATAAGTACTTGGTTGATTTGTTATTTATTTATTTATATATTTATATATATATCAGGTTCCTATGCTACTCTGAGATATCGACAAGTGATTAGAGTAGCCAGGATGGCTCCTAATATCTTTTTCTTTGTTTACTGTGTGCGGATTATACTAATGAAGTTTTGGGGCATTGTATGAATGGTGTCTATGTGGGAAGTTCACTAAGATATGTGATCCTATGCAATACATAGTCATGGAACACTATGGATTACTGACTACAACGTATACCTCGACCATTTGCACATGAACTAGAATGGAGGGTTACTTTTCCTTGTCTATAAATGCTTGCTTATAGTTGAAATTCTCAATCTTGGTTCCTACTACCTCAACCAAGAACAATACTATCATGCTTGATGAGGAAAATAAAGCACTAAGAATACTCTATGCATCATCATCTCAACTCATCTGTTTATAATGCATTTTGTTGCATCTCACCCATCCATTCACTCATTCATTGTTCATATATATTGTTTTCATGCAAGTCATTCGGGCTTCTATGAGAAAGCACCTAATATAAGTTTGTCTTGGGTACACAATCACGACGGAGTTCTCTGATACTTGATCTCACATTTGCATTACACATCTGCACATTCTCACCAACTTGCATTCATATATCATGAAGGCATGGCATTATCAATTACTTGCATTACATGCATTCAATTCATTATCATTTACTTGCATTTAGATTCATATAGATATTTATTTAAATGCATTAATTTATTCATCACATTAGTGAAGTCAAAACATCAAGTGCATTTTTTCTCATTTAGTTGCATTTCGTCATTTCATTTAGTTGCATTAAGTGCATTTAACTTCATTTAAAATACCTTTCAAATCATTTCATTCATCAATCTTCATTTTAGTAACATATTAGTCATTGATGTACACACACTTAGTCATTAATGTATATTTGCTATCATCTATTTGTATCTCAATCATTAAGTTGCATTCATCTAAAAATCATACAGGATCATTCATCATCATTCTATCGTTTAAACCATTTATCATCATTTACTTACATTTTATCAAGAACATTCATCTACCCATTTAGTGCATTCCTTTCAATCATTACATATGCATTCATTTCATTATCATTTAAGTTTCATTTAGACTCATTGGATAGGTGTATTTTTACCCATTTAGTTTTATCTTGATTCATTTAAGTTGCATTCATTATCCTTTAAATTACATCAAGGTGCAATTATTCATTATCATTTAGTGGCATTCATTTAATCATTAAGTACATTCATCTAAGAAACATACATAACATTTGTATAAATGTTTGTTCATCCATTTATGCGCATTCATCTAGAAACATACATAACATCTTCATAAGCATTTCCAACATTTATATTCATCTTAACACCATGCATCATTTACTCATATCACAATATCATTATTCATTATCATTTAGCATACATCATCATTACATCACATTAATAGCATTGCAAAAGCATCATCGTTTCTTTACCTGCATCCACATGATTAGAAAAATCATTCATAACATGCATATAGAAAGCAAAATCATCCATAACATGCATATAGAAACCAAATCATCCATGACATATATCTAAGCATCAATCATAATCATCATCCTACATAAAAACATACATGTCATCATATATATCATATCATCACAAGACATGGGATCTCCTCATATATCGTATCATATATTGCATCACAAAAACATACATATATCAGAGTACAATGATGTCATAATATATTGGCTACCAAGAGACATCCAAGTCACAGTCCAAAAATAACAATGTAACAAACTACATAAAATCTCTCAAATGGTGCTTTGACTAGATGTTGCACCACCATCACCCCCTGCTCCACCACTGCCTCCTACACCACCCTCACCCTCTCGCTGAGGAGGACCCATAACACCCCCACTGCTCTGATCCCTCTACGACTGCTTTGATCTCACCCACTGCATCTAGGAATAGCTCAATGCTCACTTGCTAACTGGCACAACCTGCTCATATAGTCCTCACCAATAGTCAATCTCTCCACCTGCCTGTCATATCTCCCTCAACACCGCCTCAATCAGACCCTGTGCCTGTGCTCCCTCCAACACTCGGGCTCTATCCTGCACCTCCCTCAACCTATCCACTAGATCATCTCTCTCTCACATCACTACAATCATCTCTACCTCTCGTACAAATAGTTGGACATCTATAGTTGTAATCTTCGCCTCCCTATCCTCCAACCATGCCTTGGTTGCAGTAAGTCGAGTCTGCAAGTATTAAATCATATACTCCTGCAAATATCCATCTCCTCCACCTATCGCTCCCCCTCCCATCTCCATCAAATCCTCTCCTCCATTTGTGGCTCCCTCTCCCATCTCCATAAGTGCTAGACCCCCACCAATATCCCTACCTCTGTCCAAATTGCCTTATCACTCTCCTTGGCACTTGTCTCTCTACAAGGTAGGATGTGTGACCAATCAAAAAATGTATCATAGATACATATGGTAGCACCTTTGCATCATCCTCCTAGGGCTCACACTCAATATACAACCTCCATATCACTAAATCTAGGTCATCTAAAGCCCATCGCCAAAACTCCAACTTCCCTAGATGGGGCAAGCTCATCATCCCTCCATACATATAAACATAGGGCTGATCTATAGTCCTAAATCTCAAGCAAACTGGCCATGTGACTAGCAAGTGCTCCCATGCCCAAATTTGTAGTAATGTGATCCCTACTCCTAGTGATCTCATCTCATGGTACACCGCTTTGTGTAGCTCTCTGTAAAGATGTGCTAGCATACATAGTCCCCAGGCATAGCGAGTCCCCTCAGTCATCATATACTCAATCACCTGGCCCCAACCAATGACCAGTCCATGTAAACATCGATTAGGGCAAAGCAAACCCCTAACGATCCCCATTAACACTGATGGTAAAGGCTCATACAGTGCTGCTATCTCCTCCTAGGCTACAGAGCAATCCTCAATATAAACATCCTCAACAAATATCCTCTGCACCACCGCCACCCCTAATGCGCGATCATAGGTCTCCAGCTCCCCTCTCATTGGGATGTGTAGTATCCTCCACACATCCTCTAGCATCAACATCATCTCTCCCATTGCCAAGAGGAAGGTGATAGTTCTGATACTTAATGTAAGTACAAATGCAAAGCTAATAAGATCAGAGGTAGGGGGGTGAATCATACAAACTTAATCTTCCATAAAAACAATAGATTCAACCTCGGTAACATATACTTTAGTAATATAACCAAAACTACTAAACATAAAAACTCAAAAGCATATAAACATCATAACACTCATAACACCAGATTTAACGTGGAAACCCAAATAGGAAAAAACCACTGTGGGATTTCAGACCCACTAAGAAATATACTCTTCTAGAGTATGCTTGGTTAAAAGCAAATCCTGTTAAAGATTACAAACACATTGCTAGATGTGACCTAGTTAAGGGATTTCCCTCAGATCTGTTAGGATCTTCACCTTGTTAGAGGTGACCTTGTTAAAGGATTTCAAACACTCAATCAGAATGTCACCTTGCTAGAGGGTTTTACAAATGAGACTGTTAAGTCCACTCGGTTAAGAGATTTTCTGTCACTTCACCAAATAACAGTAATAAAAATCTATCTACAACTTCACATCTAAAATGCTAAAGCAAATTCTTATTTGCTCAATACAATATAGGACTTATCTTGTCCATTTGTTGGGCTCTATACTCTATTATTCAAATAGGTCTTCAAGCTTCTATGTTCAGTAATCACTATGTAGCATTCCTATGCATACACTTGCCCACATATATTATTTATCAATAGTTCCTTATTTATAAACAATTGCTAACTACTTAATCTCCTTGATCACATTTCCTATGATCAATCATAGTCATGAGATCTTCAAACTTCACCAGATTCAATGTATCCTTTGATCTGAAAACATTTTACCCCGCCTTGGAACTTGCATAAATTTCGTGGAACTTGTGCTAGGGTATTGCGGTTCAATCCACTTTGTAGATCTTCCTGCCAATTTTCCCTTGCCATAGATTCTTTAACAAACTTCATGCACGACATACCAATCATTTAATCAATTCCATCTCATCAGCTTCCTTCATTAAATAATGCATGTAATCATTTAATGCATTCTGTCACAGCTCAGTTATAACCTGGTAAATACTAAACTTCACTCGGTAGACATTCTGTCTTCATTAACCGATAGTGATATCCTTAGGGTTTACTGACTAGGTTCCTTAAGATTTATCGACTAGGTTCTTTGCTCGGTAACATAGTATAGTATTAAACTTACAATCAATAGCATATGTATGACATCAAAACAATCTAAACATCATGATCTCATCATTGTCTAACTCGGTAATACTTTCCCATTGAATAACTTATTCCTCCCTTTATTCATTACATTCTTTCTGTGTCTTTTACCGACATCTTTATACTCATCAAATCATACTTCTTAAGATATGGCAACATCACACTGAATTAGAAAATCAATTACTTGACATCAATGAAAAAATAATAATATTAAGGTAGTAAACATCCTTAATTAGTTATATCCATAATCATCAACAACCTTCTCAATATCCTTATTGAAATGCCAATAATCTTCCTTTGTCTGTTATATTGCCAATAATCTTCCCCTTTGGCATTGATGGCAAAACCAATTGATTTGACCTAATTGATTCAGATTGCTATGAGATTTTGAAATGTTGAAATGCTCTCTCCCTATCATCAGTGTTCTCCCCCATACATTAGTCTTCTCCTTTTTCTTCAGTCTTCTCCAGTCTTCTCCCCCTTTGACAACAATGACAAAAAGTAAAGAACTAAAACATAATGTCTTCCTGTATGAAGTGATTTCCTATTGTTATGTGTCAACTTAGTCTTGGTCAGAGAATTTATGTCTTCAATTCCTATTTCCTGTATTTGTTTCCTACACACCTTTAGAAAATCTCCTAAAGTGTGTAAAGTAGCATCAACTCCTAAAAGATATTCTGTAGAGTCATCGAATTGATGCTTTCACCGAACTTGGTTAGTGAATGGAAGATAGGGGTAGGACCCCTAACTTACTTCTGAGATACTCAAAAGTGTCCCTTGGCAGTGGCTTGGTGAAGATATCTGCTATTTTTTCCTTTGTGCTAACATACTCTAACACTGCTTTCTTCTCTTGAGATTCTTCTCTAAGATAATGATATTTGATAGAGATGTTCTTTGTCTTAGAGTGCATTGTTTGAAATGTTAATGGCACTAGTATTGTCACAGAATATAGTTACTAGCTCAGTAACTTTCTCATTTATACCTTCCAACAGTTGTTTGATCCATGCTATGTTGGTGCAATTCAATGCTGTAGAAATGTATTCAGCTTCTGTTGTTGATTGTGAAACACGTCCTTGTTTCTTGCTAAGTCAAGTCACTAGTCTTTCTCCTAAAAAGAAAGCTCCTCCACTTGTGTTTTTTCTGTCGTCAATTTTGCTTGCCCAATTAGCATCAGTATAAACTTTTAAATCAAAGTCATTTCTTTTCTGATATACTAAGCCATAATCCTTAGTGCCTTTCAAGTATCTAAAAATTCTTTTGATTGTTGTCATGTGTGTTTCCTTGGGATCTACAGAGAATCTTGCAACTATACCTATTGCATGTGCTATATCTGGTCTGTTGTGAACAACATATTGTAGCTTTCCAATCATGGATCGATAAAGTGTCTCATCAACAGATGTACATTCATCATTCTTTGATAATTTACAGTTGTAAGTCATTGGAGTACTTATTGGTTTTGAATCCTCCATTCCAAATTTCTTCAAGATTTCCTTTATGTACTTGGATTGAGTAATGAAAATCTCATTTTTCATTTGCAGTATCTGTAAACCTATAAAATACTTTATCTCACCGATTAATGACATCTCAAATTCTTTGCTCATTTCATTTCCAAAGTTCTTGCATAAAGGGTCATTTCCACAAAATATAATATCATCAACAAATATGGCTGAGATCAGTATTCCATTTTCATCATTCTTCATGTACATATTTTTGTTCTCACTTGTCCTTATAAAACCAATCTTGATCATATAAGAGTGAAATCTTTCATACCATGCTCTAGGTGCTTGTTTCAGACCATATAAAGCTTTGTCAATTTACATACCTGATCTTTATTCTTGTCTTCAACAAATCCTTCAGGTTGTTCAATAAAAACTTCTTCTTCTAATATACCATTCAAAAATGCAGATTTGACATCCATTTGATATACCTTGAAATTTTTGAAAGAAACATATGCCAACAATGTTCTTACTCCTTCAAGTCTTGCTACAGGTGCAAAAGTTTCACCATAATCAATTCCTTCTTATTGAGCATAACCTTTGCATACTAGTCTTGCTTTATTTCGAATGACCTCACCTTTTTCATTCAGCTTGTTTCTAAAAATCCACTTTGTACTGATTACATTTTTGTCCTTTGGTCTTGGGATTAGTGTCCATGTGTCATTCTTCTTGATTTGATCAATCTCTTCTGTCAAAGCATTTATCCAATCTTCACTGTTAAATTCCTCTTTCACTATTCTCAACTCAAATTCAGATATTAGACATGTGTTCTATCTTAGTTTGTTCCTTGTCATCACTGGATCATCCTTATCTCCTATAATTTGACTTGATGCATGATGTCTTCTAACATACTTGGCTAATACATGTTCGGTAGGCTCTGTATGATCTTCTTCATCACTTGGTAACTGAATATTCTCTTCATTTTCTTCAACAGTTCTCTTAGTAAGACTTGTCGATTGAACATAGACAAATTCATCATAATCTTCTGGTTCTTTGGAGTTTCCTTCATCATTTCTTTCTACAAATTCATCAATTTTACATTTGCATTTTCTACTATTTTGTTAGATGATTTGATCAAACATTTAAATGCTTTGCTTCTAGAAGAATAACCAAGAAATGTTCCTTCTTCACTTTTCTGATCAAACTTTCCATTTCTATCATCTTTGTGTACATAACATCTACTTCCAAAGATTTTAAAATAACTTACATTAGGTTTCTTGTCATACCAGATTTCATATGGTGTCTTCAAAGTTCCTTTCTTCAGTTGTACTCGGTTCAGGGTGTAAACTGTTGTGCTTATTGGTTCTCTCCAAAATGTTTGTGGCACTTTCTTTTCAATCATTAGGGTTTTGGCACAATCCACAATAGATTTGTTTCTTCTCTCAGCTATTCCATTTTGTTGTGGAGTTCTCGGTGCAGAGACTTGTCTTTTTATACCATGATCATTGCAGAATAAGTTGAACTCATCAGATGTGAACTCTCCTCCTCTATCAGATCTAAGACATTTAAGTTGTCTTCCTATTTCATTTTCAACTCTTGCCTTGTACCATTTAAACAATTGAAAAGCTTCTAATTTTTCTTTTAAAAACATTACTGACATCATCCTTGAATAATCATCCACAAATAATATGAAATATTTATTACCATAATAACTTTGAACTTTCATAGGACCACAAAGATCAGTGTGCACAAGATCTAAAATTCCCTTAGATGTGTAGGAATTACTTGTAAAGCTTGATCTTGTCATCTTACCCATCTAGCATCCTCGACACATAGAATTCTTAGGTTTCTCAAGACTCGGTAGACCTCTTACTCGGTGCTTCTTTCTTATCTTGATCAGATTATCAAAATTTACATGACAAAACCTTTTATGCCATAATCAGGTATCATCTATCTTTGCATATAGACACTTATTTCTAGTTAAGTCAAGATGAAATGTATTACCTTTTGTTTGTGTCTCGGTAGCAGCTAACTTTCCATGCTTGTCATGAACTTTGACAGTTCCTTTCTGAAATTCTATTCGGTAACCTGTGTTGTTTAGCTGTGCTACACTCAACAAATTGTATTTCAGTCCTTCAACCCAATAAACATCATTGCATTTTGCATTGTCAAGAAGTGTTATAGATCCTTTACCTTTTACTGGACATCGTGCATCATTACCAAATCTTACATAGCCTCCATCATAATCTTCTAACATAACAAACTTGTGCTTATCACCTATCATGTGATGTGAGCAACCACTATCTATGATCCAAGAATCATTAGTATTTATGTGAGATATTAGGGCTTTTTCCTCATACCTTTCTTCATCTGATCCATCTTTGATAGCCACATAAACTACTTCCTCTATATTAGTTTCATCTGATTTATCACCATTGGATTCCCCATCAACTATTAAGCATATCTTTCTATCTCTTCTTCTGAAGTCTCCATGTCCTCTGTAATGATTATCTTTTTGTCTGTCATCTCGGTAATCTCTCTTTTCAGTAGATTCTTTGTCAGGACACTTAGAAGCCATATGTCCTATCTTATCACAATTGAAACATTTCAAAGGTAGTTTTCCTTTATACTTACCTTTGCCTCTCAGTAAACTTCTGGCTAATAGTGCTTCAAACTCTTCTTTCTTTTTGATTTCCTCATAATTTTTGTGTACTTCTTCCATGTTCTTACAAAATCTTTCACTTGCTCCACTGTGATCTCCTTCAGAGTACTTGTACTTTCTTTCATTGTAATCATTAGATTCATCAAGATGGAAAGAATTAAATGTAGATTCAACTTTATTTACCAATAGTAGCATCTAAAGAAACTGGCATATTGGGTACAGACCTCAATTCATTGATTGCAGAGACTTGGATTGCATAAGCTGGTAGAAGGGTTCTTAACAACTTACTTGGTATATCCTTTTCTTCAATGGTTCCACCTGCTCCTTTGATTTGATTGACAATCTCCTTTAGTCTTGTACTATATTGGGTTGTGTTCTCACCTTCATTCATCCTCATAGATTCAAGTTGTCCTCTTAGACTATCCACTTTTTCTCTTTGAACATGTTCATCACCTCCATACACAGATATGAGCTTGTCCCGCATTGCGTTTGCATCATTGCAGCCTTCTAGATCATTAAACTCTGAGTCGGTCAATGTAGATGTTATTTCAATCATTGCTTGAATATGTTCTTTCTTTGCCTTTATCTCTTCCATTGTTAATGGATAGGTGCTTGGTGTAATAAAATCATTCTCCAGATAATATACATCATATTCTCCAACTCGTGATAGGTGCAGCTTCATCCTTTTCTGCCATGTAGAGAAACTTAACTTGTTTAGCTTCGGTGCATCCCTCTTATACATCTTTAGATCTTTGCCTCAAGTACCTTTAAACTTTTCTTCTAGATTCCAAAGCTCTAATACCAATTGATAGTTCTGATACTTAATGTAAGTATAGATGCCAAGCTAATAAGATGAGAGGGGGGGGGGGTGAATCATACAAACTTAATCTTCCATAAAAACAACAGATTCAACCTTGGTAACATATACTTCAGTAATATAACCAAAACTTCTAAACATGCAAACTCAAAAGCATATAAACATCATAACACTCATAGCACCAGATTTAAGGTGGAAACCCAAATAGGGAAAAATCACTGTGGGATTTCGGACCCACTAAGAAATATACTCTTCTAGAGTATGCTCGGTTAAAAGCAAATCCTGTTAAAGATTACAAACACATTGCTAGATGTGACCCGGTTAAGGGATTTCCCTCAAATCGGTTAGGATCTTCACCTTGTTAGAGGTGACCTTGTTAAAGGATTTCAAACACTCAATCAGAATGTCACCTTGCTAGAGGGTTTACACATAAGACTGTTAAGTCCACTTGGTTAAGAGATTTTCTATCACTTCACAAAATAACAGTAATAAAAATCTATCTGCAACTTCACATCTAAAATGCTAAAGCAAATTCTTATTTGCTCAATACAATATAAGACTTATCCTGTCCATTTGTTGGGCTCTATACTCTATTATTCAATCAGGTCTTCAAGCTTCTGTGCTCAGTAATCACTATGTAGCATCTCTGTGCATACACTTGCCCACATACATTGTTTATCAACAGTTCCTTATTTATAAACAATTGCTAACCACTTAATCTCCTTGATCACATTTCCCATTATCAATCATAGTCATCAGATCTACAAACTTGACTAGGTTCAATGTATCATTCAATCTGAAAATGTTTTACCTCGCCTTGGAACTTGCATAAATTTCTTGGAACTTGTGCTAGGGTATTGCGGTTCAATATGCGCTGTAGATCTTCTTGTTGATTTTCCTTTGCCATATTCTTTAAAAAACTTCATGCACGACATACCAATCATTTAATCAGTTCCAGCTCATCAGCTTCCTTCATTAAATAATGTATGTAATCATTTAATGCATTTTGTTACAGCTGGGTTACAACTCAGTAAATACTAAACTTCACTCGGTAGACATTCTATCTTTATTAACCGATAGCGATATCCTTAGGGTTTACCAACTAGGTTTCTTAGGATTTACTGACTAGGTTATTTGCTCGGTAAAATAGTATAGTATTAACCTTACAATCAATAGCATATGTATGACATCAAAAACAATCTAAACATCATGATCTCATCATTGTCTAACTCAGTAATAGTTGCCCATTGAATAACTTATTCCTCCCTTTATTCATTACATTCTTTCTGTGTCTTTTACCGACATCTTTATACTCATCAAATCATACTTCTTAAGATATGGCAACATCATACTGAATTAGAAAATCAATTACTTGATATCAATGACAAAATAATAATATTAAGATAGTAAACATCCTTAATCAGTTATATCCATAATCATCAACAACCTTCTCAATATTCTTATTGAAATGCCAACAATCTCCCTTTGTCTGTTATAATGCCAACAGAAGGTACATGTCTCGCTGTGCCACCGCTTGGCTAGTGCTGTCATTAGTTCTCGGTTCATTCGAATCACAAGAAGATACATCATATCGTACAACTCAGTCACCGTGATGCAATCTATCTTTGCCTCCATCAACTACTCTCATAGTTGTTGTGTGGCAAGATGTCACTCATGCATCTGCAAAACGGGTAGATCCTCCTACACACATGAACCAACATCAATTGTTTTGCTACAAACTTTCTAAAGGTTTCAGCCTAGACTATCAATAGATACTTTGATCAAGTATCTTCGGGTCTCACCACTTAATCGATTATGGCAATCATAGACTAAAACAGACATTTATCATAAAGACCTAGTCTCAACAAGGCTACTACAATTCACCAATTACAACCAATCAAAAAATCAACTATGGCATCGGGCTATGTTCTCTAACACTAGGGCATTTTTATCACAATAGTGCTATTCTGCTAACAAAAGCACTAAACAATCACACGTGCTAAAATAACTACACAACAATGCTATTCAATAACAACAATGCTATAGCAAATATGTAAACGTGCTAATACTACAAAAGCACTATTACTATGCAACGGACATGCTACACCTAACACAAGCACTACAACTACTATACAATAGCGCTATTTTAGGCAACAAAAGCACTAAAACACAATTTTAGCACTATTGTCTTGATTGGACTTCGACGCTTGAAAAAATATGCCAAAAATGCACAAAACACAAAATTCAAAATTTGCATACCGTTGGTTCGTAGTCGTCTGGCCACCAAAATCGATGGATCCTCTCTAGCTAGTGATCTTCTATAGGCATAGGCATGATGATCATTGGTCACTCCTTCACCAAAATTCACTATCAGAGCTCCAAACTGCTTAGGAGATAGGTGCAAATTAGCCTATTTTTACCCCTTCCCCCCCATATATACACTCCAGCCCTAACCCTAATTCACCCCACTCACCGTCGTGGTCCCTATGAACTTCCCACGCCTCTCATTTCTCCATTTTACCTCCGTTTTCTCCCATTCTTTCACCATTATTTCTAATTTCTTCTATTCTACCTCCCCCCAATTTCTTTCTCTTTTTCGAGAGATCGTCAAAAAAATTTGTGATTTTTCGTATATTTTTGGCCCATCTCTCAAGGGGGCATACCACCCACTAAATTAACATATATGGGGCATATATCCTCATACCAATTTTTTTTCTTTCTTTGAAATGACGGGATAAACCGTACCGTCTCAACGAGGGGTAAATGTAGTCACTTCAATTTGTCCACTTAATTAAATGAATATTTACTATTTATTTGATTATTTAACCATCAATAATCAATTAATTAAATTAAATATTTAATTAATTCATCCTCAACCTCTTCTCCTATTAATTAAATAAATTATTTAATTTATTTAAATTAATTCATCAAGCCACACTCTAAATCAATTAAATGAATAAAGCACATTTATTTAATTTAACCCCCTTTCCTCATTTAAATAAATAATAAAATATTTACTTAAATCCCTAACCCCCCCCCCCCAACTTGCATTCTCCTACAAATGCAAGTTGCACAATTTTAGTTGAAATAAATGAATTTTATTTTAATTAAAATCTTTTTTTTCTCACCCACCAAACCCACTAGACTCTCCTAAATTCCCTTCTAGACTCTTCTAATCACTTTCTAAATTCTTTTAAACCATTTCTAATTAGCCTAATCCATTTCCTAAATATAATCATATTCCTAAGCAACTTGAAGTCACTTCTCAAAGCATCAAAGTCTTTGAAAAACATTAAATGCTTTATGTCTCCAACAAGTTAACCCCGAAAGTCTTCCAAACCATTAATGGTTCTTACATAACCATTTATGGCTCTTACATTAACATCAATGGTTAGCTCAACTCACCCACATGATTAGAGACTTCCCCTCTAACTCAACCTCCATTTAACTCATGGGTCTCATCAAGCATTCATTGCTTTGACCATGGTTATCCTTACTAACTCTTGCACAAGAGTTTATCCATTGGATAAAGGCATTATTCATTGGATAATGAATTTATTCATTCAACTCAAGCCTAACCTTACCTCCTAGGGTAATCTTCCAGTCATGTCAAGCATTTAATTCTTCTTCCCTCTTCTCTCAAGCCATCTCATGTTGACATTTGTCATCTTGGGATTGGGTTGAAAACCTTCACATGGATCATAAACCCATCAATCCTGGCCCTTGTTGAGATTACTCAATCTCAACCATTATTTCTCTATTTTTCCTATAAATAGAACCCACTCTTTCATAATTCAGATCCAGAAATCTTGTATGCATCTAATTTATAGTGAAATTTAAGAGAGAATTTTAGGAGCCATCTAATTTACATTGTTATTTTGGTTAAAATCAATATAGCTTAATTAGGTGCTTTCTCATATCTAGTTTGCTTGCATTTGCATAATCTTTTTAATCATTTATCATAAATCTTGAATCTCCATAAGACTTCCATATTAGTGCAAAAAGTTGAGGGCTACACTCATGTGGAACTTGGAGAGGAGAGGAACAAGGGAGGAGCATCTATGAGCATGTTTGAGAGCATTTGGGAGTGTTTTGTATCTTTCCTCCATTTTTGTATGCTTTCTATAACATGTTCAATATCTCTCTTGATATGCTTTCTTAGGATTGTAGTTTCATTTCTATTTCATTTTTTATTAAATACTAACATCATTAATGTGTGTTCTTTTGTCTTCTAACAATCCTTTTTGCAGTGCATCAATAAAAAATTAGAATGATTGTAACACAATTACAATGTGCACAAAATAACATTAAGAAGAAGATAACTAATAGAATATTGTTTATGAAACCAAAATTGTATCAAATCTTGACAAATACAATATTAAAGGGACAAAGAAAAAATATATCATAATTAAATATAAAACAATCCACACAATTAACACAAATTTACATGCATGTAAATTTGATTCAACCTAATGTACCATCTACATCCTCTCTTTTCTACAATGCGTCTATGATTGCCTCATGCTCTTCTATTGAAAGTGTCCACAATACCTTATTAGCAGGTTTACCTTTGTATCTTTCTAATTTGATGTTTGTTGCCACACTAAATGAGAATAGTGTATAATCTTCTTTTCTCATTGGTAATCTGCATATGCTAGTAAGTCATTCCTTCTTGTTAAGTATTTGCGTACCTATGTGTCAACTACTACAATAGACCCAACTGGATACTGAAAACTATTATCATGTACTTGATCACATATCAACTTTTTCTTAGGTTCTACACATCTAGCTAGCCAATACTCAACCTGCTCATCATTATCCTTAGGTGCAACAACAACATACACATGTCCTAGAAAAAAAATTTAAGTACATGTAGAAATAAAACCTCTTAGAATTTATAATTCAAATACAATCATAAATTATATGACAATACATAAAAATATATAATTTAAAGTTATAAACAAGAAATTAAATAAAATTACCAAGTTGTATGAGGTCTGAAACACAATCATAATCTTCTGATGCAAATGCATGTTCTGGGTCTTCATTTCTTCTAACATCTTGATATTGTGTCTCACTAGGCATTAAGGATTTGTGTTGCCATTCTTCAACCCCTTCCGTATTCTCGAATTCTCCCCATTCACCTGCAACACAAAATTGACAAAAACATGCAAGCTCTCTAGTCCATATAGTCCAACTATTAGAATTAGAACTCTTAAATGAATGCCATCTATTTGACCCATTGATTGTATCATAATCATATCTTGGAAGGATATTCTCCTCTTTAACTAGCTAGAAGAAACATCTAATTGTAGAGTTATGACTTGATCCTATGGATAAAGTTCCTCTACACCAATCCACAATTGCACTTGCATTTTTAAATTTAGCCTTTTCCTCAAATATGAGTTGCTCTCTACAAAGGGCTCTCTTAACACATGCACTGACACCAGCATGTTCTCCTTTCCCATGTCCAACCTAAAAAAAGTCCACATGTGTTTGATATTAGTTTGCTTATGAATCCTACTCAACCAACAAAACATTCTAGCATTCTTGAATTGCCTATGCAATTATCTAGCCATATTAGATGTTGTGTCATCTGAATTTCTCTCTCTCAAATTATCAAAAAGGTCTTGAAGCAATACTGGAAAAATTTAGATGAGTGTAATTTATTATCACTCATATATAAATGCTACTCTCTCAAAATTTAACAATCCTCTTCTATACTATCTGGTGCATGCCTATAGACAATATGGACAAAAATCGATACTTGAACTGAATTGTAGTATTGTGATTGGACCTCATGTTGTGGTGCAAGCATGTAGTTTTTTGCAAAGTCAATGACCAAAAGTATACTACCAATAGGAAATGTATCCTTACATATTTGAAACTAACCATCGAGCCATCTAGCATTTTGAGAGTGTTTAACATATTTAGGTATGATCTTACTCTTAAATTCATTCATAAATGCATGAATAGTAACTTTTTTAGTGATTATATCGCACAGTCTTCCAACCTTTCCATCCTTCAGTGGATACTCAACAGTTTTAAATATTTTAACATCAACTAATTGTTGTCCAAAATCAACTAAAATATTTTCATACAAACATTCATCCAACAATGCAAGATTGCCACATATATCACATACACCGGACGCACGTGAATTGAAAAGAAAATTTAGCTCATTTGGTGAATTGCAAAACAAACTTGATATAAAATCCTTTATAGTTTCAAGTGGTATATTTATCACACATTCTTGCAATATTCCATTACTATGCATGGTAACACGTATATATCGAAATACATCATAATGGTAGCAAAATTGAACATGAGTTTTGCAACAACATGTGACTCTTTCCTTGTTAATTCAAACATACCAAGGTTTAGAATTTTCAAAAGACCTTAAACAAATGCTAATAGTCAACACCATATCATCCAAAACAAAATTGTACAATTCAGTTTGAGTCATGTCCAATAGGTATTTTGGATGTGGATCATGAATTTTTGACCCAACTCTTAATTTAAGAACATCTCTAGCATTAGGTGATACTCTTGTATTATCGTGCCAGAATTTTTTGATCAAAGTTTTGACTTCACCGATAAGTTTCATATCAGACCTTGGTAGTCTACCACTAAAAGTCCACAAATTGTTTGCCAGATCACTTTCAAAGTTAACTCTTCTTTTTATAGCTATTGACAAAGTTTTGCGATGAATATTAAGATATCTACTTATGTTATTCATCATTCTTTTATCAGAAGTTGTTTGGCTTACTAAAGTTGTTGTTATTGCCCATTATGCCGCATTTTTATCTTTAGAATGACTTTTTGATTGTATCAAAGGCACTAGCAATAGTCAATACAACTTGTTTAAAGACTCATCCTTCTTCTTAATTTTGACATAAAACCCTAACTTCTTCATCACTTTTCGTATTTTAGTCATTTTAATTAGTTGTACCATTAATTGACATTGAAATCCAAATTTCTTATTATAAAAAAATTGTCTAAACAATCTATTTGCATGTTTTCTAATCTATCTCCATGAAACCAAGCCAGGAAGATTGTCTAGTACATCACTTTTAATTTCAAAATTTTCATTTGTTTGATTATAATTCAAACATGTTTCATTTTCAATTGGTGTTTCCATGTCTACATCCACATTATTGGTTTCAATTGCAGGTGGATTTTAAATTTCATTTGGAGTTTCAATTTCAGTTTCAACTTGAGATCTAGTTTCATTTGGGTTTCAATTTGGATTTCAATTTCAGTTTCAACTTGAGTTCCAATTTCATTTGGGGTTTGATTTTCAATTGGCATTTGATTTAATAAGTAATCGACTTCTACTAAATCACCAATTTCTTCATGAGATAAAACATAGGGTTGTGAAGACATACATGTATCCAATAATGGATTAGAAGATGTACCTAAATTAAATGGTTCTATTGTGTTCCCTTCGTCAGCAATTATGGTCTCATCAATGTTCTCCTCTTCTGAAATAATTGTGGAACTTGAAGCTCCTTGTCTCATTCTTGCTCTTCTCTCTCGTTGACATATTGCCTCCTTCTTCCTATTTGCTGCAATCTCCTTAGCTGTCAGAACCTTCCTTTGCCTCTTCCTATGTTGATTTGATCCCATGGCTGCACCAAATTTTGAATTCGAATCGATCTCCTTACCAAATCGATAATAAGACAAAAAAGGAGAATGATTAATCAAAACATTCTCTTTGTAGATCGTACCTATCAGGCAGTGATTGAAAAATCATTCAATCATTCAAATTTATGCTTGTGGGCCATATTCTGGCCCAATGGATCTTTTCATAAATGATCCCTCATTATTTAATGAAACAGGTGCCCGCTTTCAATGGTAAAAAGAAAAACGGGCACCCATTTTTTAAAATTAGGGGCGGGAAACAACCCTTAGCCTTGTTTTTTTCTTCGGCATAGGCTTGGTAGGACCAAGCCTATGCTTGGACCTCCAAAAAAATGGCTAAGGTAAAATGACATCAGATTTCTACCTTGGCCTAATATTTTGAGGGCCTTCCTGATTGAATTTTTTGACGAAATGAAAACCCATTAGAGTTTTCAGTGTCTTGATTCCAAAAATGTAAATTTGATAATGATAAGATTTTTTTTACTATTTTTGTATTATTTATTAATAAAAAGTGGTACCTAAACCTAAAATGCCAAGGTTCAGTAAAAATTTAATAACTTTTTTGTTTTTAGGTTTTCAGAAAAATGAACTATATGACATCAATCTACATACAATTTTTTTGAATATTAAAAAAAAAATTGGAAAATATGAAATTTTCATCAAATTGTGGTGGTTGTACACCTGATGTTTTGAAAATATACTTTATTGTCAACTAAAAATTAATAAAAAGATAAGCAAAAATATTCTCATCAATATTTGGTGTCGTAGGTATCGTTTCCCAAAAGGATTTACAAAAATTCATTTATTTGCATCAAAAAAGGGTGGTCATACACATGTGGTATGGTCCGGAAACAGGCATTTTGAAAAAATGGTTTTCAAACATGCCTAATAAAAAGCAATTTCTACCATGTGGGTATTAAAATAATTACATATTTGTAAAGTAGACTTTGAGCACTACATTTTCTATTATTGAAGTTTTCTGAGATTCAATCTCTAAGTGCATCAAATTTTGACATCAATCGACAGAAAATTTGAAAAACAAAGAAAACACTTCCACTTTTTGCCCAAAAGTGAGACTCAACTTCTAGCAGCCACCCACTTGGTAGTCTGTAATACTTAACTAAATGTGAAAAGTTAAATAAAAATAAAGACACCTAGTTTTTTATTAAGATAAACGGATTTTATAGTGACCCAAAACCCAAATCCATCCAAAAAATAAATAGAGTTAACCAGAGTCTAACCAGCTACTAAACAACAACAAAAATAGGGGATGCACCCTAGAGAGTCAAACCAATAAAAGGACACCAGAAACAAAAAATCACCAACTAAAAACAACTAAGTAAGAGCTTTCATAAGCTCAACATTCTTTTGGATTGCTTTGTTATTGACTCTTGAAGTTCTTCCATGATGAACCTCGAACTGCCTCTTTCCTACTTTTTGCTCCTGGTCCTAGTAGAGGGCCCTATCGATGCCTGCACATCCTAGTTTTTCTTGTCCAGGTGGTAATATGAGCTTTCTACAAGGTGATTTCCTCATTCACCCTTTTGAGGCCTCCGACATTTTTATACATTGCCTCCTTACTAACCTCCACCAAGCCCTTGAGTTTACCCTTAAAATCCTAGATTTCATTCTCCAACTTATCAATCCTAGCCTCATGCTCTATCTTCATGACCTTAATATCTTCCACAATTTTTTGGGATTGCTTCAGGATTTTATCAGTTTTATCAGTTGTCAGATTCTTAGTGAAAGAGTCAACAATATCCTTGCTCCCCTATTTCATGAAATTAATTTCACCAAAAACCCATCAGAAGCATTTCTCTTAATTAGCAAACGAATTACCCAGGAGCTTGTCAACATCCATTTTATCACATTTAATCTCATTGGGGTCCACATTAAGGGGAATATCAAGTTTAATTTCATTTTCCCCTTTTCCTTAAACCTCTACCTTTTTTCAATCTTCTTCTTTTTAAGATTTTGCAGGCCCAAATTTTGGGGATGAGAAATAGGGGATTTCAACTTTTTTGCGGCCCATCTAGGTGGGTTTTTCCTGCTTCTATTTGTGCCAGGTGTGGGCTTCTATGGAGGATCATCATCCTCCAAGGGCTTATATTTTGAATCATCTGAAATATGGATGTCATTCCAATCCATAGAAATTCCACCCTCTTCCTTAGCAAAATCCATGTCTGAAACATCACGCATCTCTTGGCTTGCTAAGGAATTAGGGTTTCTCAGAATAGGGGAGGATTTAACCTCATGAGCCTTAGTGTACTCCATAATCAAGAGGATTAACCCCTCACGCAGAATTGGTTTTTCCTCATTCTCAAAATGCTTATGAATGGAATGCTTGAGAGAAGACAAAAAATAAAATGGAATTGAAATTCTTTTATCATGCCTAAAGTGAATCAGAATAGTGAAATTATAGGAACAAATACTAGCATAGCGGCCATTAGGGGTTATGTACCTCATAATAAACTCTACCATGTCCACCTAGAGCTCTAGAAGATCCTTTTGATTATAGCCTTTGTCCGAGTTCTTCTTGACTCTGCTTCTTTCACTCTTTTTGTCATGAAAATTTAGAGGGATTCTTCCAAATTTTTCCTCTCCCTATAGAATTGTTTACCCTCCATGCTAAGCCCACCAATCTTAGCAATGAAGGGTTCATCAACCTTGAACTTCGTGACATGCACAATTAGAACCCCATTATTTCAGTTTCTAACAAACAAATCTATGAGCTTGTGGTTCTAGCCATGGAGTTTTCTAACAAATGGCTCCATAAACCCATCCACAACTTCCCTCCAGACCTCTTTGTTTTTCTCCCAAAGCTCAAACGATGATGGATTGATTCTATTCTTGTCTCCCCCAATAAGATTGATGCCTAGAGCTGTAAATTTTTCCTATAACACTAAAACCAGGCTTCGTATAGACAATAAGAAACCAAACCCATAGGAAAAATTTGAAAGGTTGTCGCCACTTCTTTCAAGGAATAGCTTTACACATGTGAAAATTTGTCATAGTTAATGCTTTATTGGAGATATATTTTTGGCATCCTCCCTCACCAATTCACACAAATGAAATGGAAAGGATTCCCCTTCCCAATGCCACTTTTCATCATCTCTAGCTATGTCGAGATTTGCCACGTGGTCTGTAGGCCTGTTACCCTCCCTCAAAACGTGTGAAATTCGAATTGCCTCAAATTTGGCAATCATATCGAAACACTCCTACATTAAATGATTAATCATCCAGCTAGGGGTAGTCTTTTTAATCAAACTATTGATTATATTTAGCAAATCACTTTCCAGCCAGACTTTCTTGAATCCTCCACAGATATCCTTTTTAAGCCCAATATAGGCCGCATTTGCCTCAGCATAATGGTTACAAAGACACCCAATTTTATAATTATGAGAATATTTAATTTATTATAAATTCGGGGTGGCTACAGGAAGTTGAGTCCCACTTTTGGGCAAAAAGTGGAAGTGTTTTCTCTGTTTTTCAAGTTTTTTGTCAATTGATATCAAAATTTGAGGCACTTAGAGATTGAATCTTGAAAATATTCATTAATATAAAATGCAGTGCTCAAAGTCTACTTTTCAAATATGTAATTTATTTCAATACCCACATGGGAGAAATTTCTTTTTAGTAGGCATGTTTATAAAAACCTTTTTCAAAATGCCCATTTCAGGACCATACCACACGTGTACAACCACGATTTGTGGACACAAATAAATTAATTTTTTCAAATCCTTCTAGGAAACAATACCTAAGACACCAAATATTGATGAGAATATTTTTTCTTATTTTTTAATTGAATATAATTTTTTTTATTAATTTTTAATTGATAATAAATTACATTTTCAAACCATCAGGTGTTCGACCACCATAATTTAATGAAAAATTTATATTTTTTAGTTTTATTCTTTTTAATATTCAAAACAATTGTATGTATATTGAGGTCATATAATTGGTTTTTCTAACAACCTATAAACAAAAAAATTATTAAAGTTTTACTAAACCTCAGTATTTTAGGTTTAGGTACCAATTTTGATTAATAAATAATGAAAAAATAGTAACAATAATCTTATCACAATAAAATTTACATTTTTGAAATCAAGATAGTGAGAACTCTAATGGGTTTTCGTTTCATCAAAAAAATTGATCAGGAAGGCCCTCGAAAAAATAGGCCAAGGAAGAAATCTGATATTCTTTTGTCTAAGCTATTTTTTTGGAGGTCCAAGCATAGGCTTGATCCCACCAAGCCTAACCCGAAGCCAAAACCAAGGAAGAGGGTTGTTTCTCACTCCACCTTTTATGAAATAGGTGCCTATTATTTGAAATTCAGAAAGTGGGCGCTTGTTTCTCTTTGTACCATTGAAAGTGAAACAGGCACCCGTTTTTCAAAAATGTGTACCTAATTTGAAAATGGGCACCTGTTTCATTCAAATAAAGGACACCCATTTCTTAAAAGATTCGTTGGGAAAAAAAATAGCCCACAAGGTCAAATTTCAATGATTGAATGATTATTCAATCATTATCCAATAGGTTTGATCTACAGAGAGAATATTTTGTTAAATAATTCTCTTTTCTTGTCTTGTTATCGATTTGACAAGGAGATCCATTCGAATTTGAAGTTTGGTGCAGCCATGGGATCAAATCAATGCAGAAAAAGGCAAAGGAAATTTATGATAGCTGAAGAGATTGCTATGAATAGAGAAGAGGCAAAACATCAACAAGAAAGAAGAGCAAGAATTAAACAATTGAACAATGTTGGAGCTTGAAGTTCAACAATCATTTTAGAAGAGAACATTGAGGACACCATAAATGTTGAAGAAGGATACACAATAGAACCAAATTTAGGTGCATCTTCTAATCTATTATTGGATATGGGTATGTCTTCACCACCCCATGTTTATTCTCATGAACAAATTGGTGATTTAGTAGAAGTAGGTTACTCATTAAACCAAACCCCAATTGAAAATCAAACCCCAAATGAAAGTAAAAGTCAAATTGAAAATCAAACCCCAAAGAAAGTAAAACTCAAATTGAAACCGAAATTGAAACCCCAATTGAAATTGAAACCAATAATGTTGATGTAGACATGGAAACACCAATTGAAAAAGAAACATGTTTGAATGATAATGAAAAGATTGAATATTTTTAAAATAAAAGTGATGTGCTAGACAATCTTCCTATCTTGTTTTCATGGAGACAGATTAGGGCACATGCAAATAGATTGTTTAGAAATAAAATTATAGTAAGAAATTTGGGTTTCAATGTCAATTAATGTTACAACCAATTAAAATGACTAAAATGTGAAAAATGATGAAGGAGTTCGGCTTTTATCTCAAACCCAAGAAGAAAGATGAGTATTTAAAACAAGTTGTATTGATTGTTGCTAGCGTCTTTGAGTCTTTAAAACAAGTTGTATGGACTACTTTGTTTGGTTCAAAACTTAAAGGTAAGGAAATTTTTCCTGTTCCCCATAAAGTGAACCCGGATTCTGGGTCTTGTTCCATTTCTATTCTAGATTGTATTGTGGTAATGAATATGGCTAACTTGGCCTTTATCCTAGTTGGTAAGTTTGTTGGACCTCACCCTAATATTGAAGTTGTTAGAGCTTGGGTGACCCAAAAATGGAAGGGAAAGGGTCAAATAGATGTGGTTGCGATGTCCAATGGTTTTTTCTCCTTTTCCTTTTCCTGTGAGGAAGACCTATGCTTTGTCTTGGCGGGTGGCCCTTGGATGTTGGGCAAGTCATTGTTGTCTCTCAGAAAATGGGAACTAGGCTTCAACCCGAAATAATGGGAATGTAATGAGGCTTCTATATAGGTGTGGTTGTTAGGATTGCCTATGGAGTATTGGGGTGAAGAAATATGTGTTGGGATTTCATCATGCTTCGGTGAGATCCTTTCACTTGATTCAATGACTTATGCTAAGAGGCACCCAGTGTATGCCAGAATATATGTGAATGTAAAATAATCTGCTAACCTACCGAATCAGATTGACCAGTTCTCAAAATTGGGCAGATGAGTTCAAAAAGTGCATTATGAATCTATTCCCTTTGCTTCCTTTCATTGTAAAAAAGTTGGACACTGGGCCAGGGAATACCCTTCTAAGCCTAAGTTTAAGAAGATCTGGAAAGAGAAAGATGAGATGTCAGGAGTCGACTAGGTGGAACCCTTGCGTTTGGATTCCCCTCCAAGATTGGATGGAGTGAGTGATGCTTTGACTACTCATGTTGATGTGCCAGATCCAAACACTTTAAACATGGATCCTTCGAGTGAGGAAGGGTTGCAGGGGAAATATTGACTCCTGAGGAGATTTCGACGGAGGATAAAGGGGAGCAGGATATCCCCATCCACCAAGTTGTTGAAGTCAGTAACTCTACAGAGACAAGGTTGCAGTTTGATGATTCCTAGGAAGATGCTTTGGAAAACTCAAATCCGTTTATAGAGGTCAGAGCTAAGAACAGAAGAAGGAATTCCTCAAATGGCCATAACTCAACACCAGTGTCTAGTAGAGTTAAAACTAGAAACCGACAAAAGGTGGACTGTGGGTCTGATCTGACAACCCAATGTGATTAGCAGAGACAAACACAGTCGAGCATCTATTGCTGATGGAGCCTAGATAACATTACAGGATAGGGGGATTGGGTCCCCCTCTCCAGTCAAATGAAAGTTATATCCTGAAATATTAGGGGACTGAATCATCCCCACAAGCATGATCTTCTATCCAACTTGGTTATAGATCATAAGACGGATATCTATCTTGTTTAAGAAATTAAAATGCCTAGTTGTAAAATGGAAAAGATTAAATTGGTTTTTTTCAAATACTGTAAGACTCATTGTGTTGATGTTGATGGGCCATTTAGTGGAATTGCCACTTTCTAGAATCCTAGATTATTAACTGGTAAAATTGTCTTAACTTCTCCTAATCATAAAGCTACTAGATTTACCAGTCTTTAAAGATGGGTCTTCTTGGATCATATCCAATATTTATACCCCAAATGGGAAAAATGATAGAAAAGTGCTTTGGTCCTTTGTCATTATTGCTAGACAGGCCTTCCCTAATGAGAAATGGATTTTATTGGGGGATTTCAACATCCCTCTATCTAATCTGGAGAAGTCTGGAGGGTTGTCGATTTTGGATGACAGTAGACAGGACTTGGTGGATATGATTAACTCTTTGGAATTGTTAGACTTGGATCTCCTTGGGGATAAATTCAATTGGTCTAATAGGAGAAGTGGGGTGGATCTCATACACGTTAAGCTGGACCGGAGTATTATCTCTCCTAAGTGGATTCGACATGCTTATTGTAGTCTAAATGCGCTTTCCAAAATTGGCTCTAACCACTTCCTTATTAGCCTAAGTGTGTCCCCTCTGACTAGGAGGAAAGCTTTCCCCTTCCAGTTTGAGAAGATGTGGTTGTTAGCTCTAGAAATACATGAAAAAAATTCTGAATGGTGGAATTTTGATATTTAGGGGACTGTGATGTTTAGAGTGGCTAAGAAACTCTCCAATGTCAATTCTAATATTCAACACTGGAACAAAGCCTCATTCGGCAATATTTTTTTAGATAAAAGAGAAGCTCAAGAAGGATCTGGATGATCTCCAAACTCAGATTCAAGATGTTGGGTATGATCCTATGATTATGGATAAATAAATTGAGTTATTGATCAAACTTCATGATATCATCTCCAAGGAGGAGGAATTTTTGAAGCAGAGGTCTAGAGCTTTATGGCTCAAATATGGTGATAGAAATACAAAGTTTTTTCATATGACCACTCTCAAACATAGGGCATCAAACATAATCAACAAAATTTTGGTGGATTATGGCTAGATTGATAAGAATGAGGAGCTAAACCAGGAAGCTATTAGATATTTATCCACTCTTCTTTCTGATAATGGTCCTCTTGATGATAATACTCAAGATGAGATCCTGGAATTTTTTAGTAGCATCGCCTCTCATGACATGAAGAAGGAGCTAATCAGAATTCCCTCCCATGAAGAGGTTAGAGTTATGGTCTTCTCTTTTGAAGGTAATAAGGTTCCTGGCCCAGACGGTTTCACTATGTTTTTTTTTCCAAATTTTTTGGTAGATTATTGGTTCTAATGTTGTGGATGTTGCAAGAGTTTTTTGGTTCTAGATCACTTCTTAAGGAGTTGAATGCCACTTTTTTTGTCCTTATCCCCAAAAAGCCTGATGCCAACTCTTTTCCGAACTTTAGACCCATTAGTTTATGCAATTTTATCTATAAAATTTTCACTAAGATTCTTGTGTTCAGGCTTAAGAAAATCCTCCCTTCTTTAATTTCAAAACATTTGAACAGGTTAGTCCCTGGTAGATAGATTTTGGATTCTATTATTGTGGTTCATGATAATGTCCCCTCCTTATCTATCAATAAGAAGCCTATTTTTTTGTTGAAGTTGAATCTTATCAAAGCTTATGATGAGGTCAATTGGAACTTTTTGTTTAAAGTGCTTCGATCCTTTGGGTTTAAAAATTAGTTCATCCAATTGGTTAATTAGTGTGTCCACTCCTAAATTTTTGGTTCTGATCAATGGTTTTGTGTTTGTTTTCTTCTTTGTGTCGAGGGGTATTAGATAGGGGGATCCTCTCTCCCCTTTCCTTTGTATTCTGATGAGTGAAGCGTTCAGCAAAATTATTCAAAGAAAAGTTAGAAAGAGCAACTTGTTGGGTTCATGACCCTCCTCCCAAGCTACAATTTTCTTCCACCAGAAATTTGTGGATGATACCTTGTTGATGGGGGAAATCTCAATTAAAGAAGAAAAAACTCTTAAATTTATCCTTGATATATATTCATATTTGGGCTTACCCTGTGCATGGGACCTACCCTAGATTCATTTTGTTCTAATCTGATTGATAGATTCCAGAACAAGTTGGCTGGGTGGAAAGGGGATTTGTTAAGTCAAGCAGGTAAAGTTCAGTTGATGAAGGCTTCACTTCAGAACCTTCTGATCTATGCTATGAGTCTCTTTAAAGTCCTTGTCAAATTTGTTGATAGAATGGAAAGAATACAAAAGCATTTTCTTTGGTCAGGTACTAAATCCAATAATAGACTTCATTTAGTTGTGTGGGACCAAGTCTTCTTACCTAGAAATAGGGGAGGTCTGGAAATAAGGCATTTGAGATACTTCAATAGGGCTATAATGGATAAACAATTTTAGAGATGTTTAAAGGAGAGTAGTGAATGGATTGATATTTTCAAGGGAAGATACCAAATTCATGGTTTCCAAAGGATGTTGGAAAATTATATCCTACTAACTTCAACTTCTCATCTATGGAACAACTTATTTAGTTGCAACCCCATTATCAATCGGGGAAGCAAATGGGTTCTGGAGAATAGGAGAAATATCAGATTCTGGGATGATTGGTGGATGGGAGAGGGGTCACTATCTGATTTGTTGTGGGCTTCCTAATTTAAAGAACAATGCATTAGATTGATTGGTGCCTAGGTGGAGAATTATATCAGAGATAAAGTCTGGGTGGACCTTAGAAGGTTCGATGCTTCTTTGGCACCTTTACAACCTTTTCTTAACTTGATCCACATCCCCTCTTCTCAAGTGGAGGACTTTGTCATTTGGAATGGGTCTACTTCCGGGCAATTCATGGTGGTAGATATTTTTAGGATCATTACCAGATCTTTTTCTTCTGGCCCCTTTTGGGCAGGTGTTTGGAATAATCTCTTAATTTCAAAAATTAACATTTTCTTATGGTTTTTTATGTAGGATAAGATCTCTACCATTGATAATCTATGTAAACATGGTCTCCCCATCACCAATAGATGTTTTTTATGTAAAGAAGAAGCCAAAAATGTTGGACATATTCTCTTATATTGTTCCTTTGCTAGGGATATTTGGGCTTTCTTTCTCAATATGTGGAATACTAATTGGGTCTCCCCTGATTCTACACAGATCTTTTGGTGCCAATGGAAGTGCCCCTTTGGTAACCATGCACTTGGTATTCTGTGGAACATCTCCTTGCCCCATATTACATGGGTATATGTAAGGAAATAAATAATAGGGTTTTCAGAGATATGGAGTTCACGATTCATGTGATCG
The DNA here is from genome assembly GCF_030272615.1 of Cryptomeria japonica. Classification (NCBI taxonomy): domain Eukaryota; kingdom Viridiplantae; phylum Streptophyta; class Pinopsida; order Cupressales; family Cupressaceae; genus Cryptomeria; species Cryptomeria japonica. Next base: position 126,549,976 of record NC_081408.1, on the reverse strand, counting down.
TGATCAGAATAAGGAATGCTATTAAAGAAAACTTTCTCAATTATTGCCTTGGTAGGAAAAATGAGCCTCCACTTGATTCTAACTAGGAGGAATGGGACACTATTAAAAGATGGAAGATTTCCTAGAATATCTCTGTTCTAGTCTAGAAAATAAAACATAGCAAAGTGAATGTTTTATGGCATTTGCCTCCTCTGGGGTGGATCAAAATCAATATTGATGGGACAACCAAGGGAAATCCTTGGTTCAAGTTATGGGTGAGTGGTGAGGAATCACTTGGGTTTGATAGTCTTTGTGGTGGCACTCCCTTTGGGCACCTAGACTAACCATTATGTAGAGGTCAGTGATGCCTACATAGGGCTACACATAGTGAGCAAGGAAGGCTTTAGATGGCTCTGGTTGGAAAGTGACTCACTCAACATTGTGAAGTGCATCAGGGGTAGTATGCAGCCAAGATGGACTATTTTGAACATGATTAAGGATTGTCTTGACACGATTGCCAGTCTAGAGGAGTTAAAGACTTCATACTTTTTTGGGAAGGAAATAAACCAGCGGATCATGTTGCCAACCTAGTTGTTGAAAACGTGGTGGTTAGATGGTGGAGAGGAAGAGAAACCTTCGTGAAAACTCTGTGTGACCTAGAAAGAAATGATGTTGATATCTTCGGCCTTACAAATAAATTTAATGTTGAGATATTATGATGGGATGGGTGCCGTTGGTAAGGTATTTCAAATTATTACCACTTTGAAAATCTCTAGAAACTTCAACTCCCCTTGTTTCTGGTTTAGTTTTTTTTGTTTTGTACCTAGTTTGTAGTTGTCTTGATTGCCTGTGTAATAGAATGGGTCATGAAAAGAATGGGCATGAATCCATGACCTATGATAAGTGGCGAAAGATTAAGAAGGTCTAGGAGGAAATATCTGACAATGGGATGGTTCCCCATCTTGACAGATTACAATTTAACTCTCCCCTGGTTACTAAAATATTTGTTAAAGGGTGGAAAAAGGGTGTGTTGGTTGTTTATGGGGTGGAATTCCGTGTTGACAAAACCCTAGTTGCCAATGTTACTGGACTTTCTACTAAGGGAAAGAAATTTTATAGAGAGAGGAAGTTTGGTGAGGAGGCCATTGCTTCTTTTTTTGACAAGGAAAAGGAATAACGAAGGGTGACTAAAATGGCAGATGGTGGCTACAACAGGAAATACCTGAATTTCCTCTAGGTTGACATGGCAGAACTCATCATGAGGTATATCACACTTGATGGAAGATTTGCTAGTATTTTCTCGTATCATTTTACAATTTTAAATCATTTTAGGCATGGTAAAATTATCTCCATCCCCTTCTACTTGGTTTCATCGTTGGAAAATAGTTTAGCGAAACATGTTGAGAACTAGAATAATCTGGTGCTTCATGAGGGGCTTATCATGTTCATCATGGAGTATTCCAAAGCTCATGAAGTGAAACCTTCCCTCATGGATAAAACCCACATTTCTTCCTCTAACCCCGAGGTGCAATTAGTTTCTGATACAGAGATGGATGAGGAGGATAGTGGCACTACCCTTGATTGGCGTGAGATCAAGGATTTGAAGTACCCTAAGTATAGACTAGAGAAATAAGGGTAGCGTATGGTGACCCGTGTAACTAATAGCAGTAGGAAAAATAATCCTCCAAGGTGGGCAACAAGAAACTTTAAGTGCAGCAGTAGGAAAATACAAGACTTGGAGCCACCTATCAAGAAGAAAATAAAATTGAACAAGTCAAGTGGGTCCAAAGACAAGGACCACAAGATTATGTTAGACATCCCCATCAATATGGATAATGAGGAACGAGGGACCATGAATAAATAAAATGAAGGTGGTCAAAAAGGGGAGGAGGTGTTGGAAGACCTGATTTTGGAGGTCACTATGGGCCATGAGAGCTACTGGAAGTGGGTTGGTAGGGAAATTGGAACCCTGAAAGATGGGATTAAGGACCATTTTGACACTTTCATGAATTCTCCTTGGCCTAGGAAAACTGAGAAGATCATAAGCATGAGTCAGAAGTTGTCTCATGATGTCGAAACTATGAAGATCAACCATGAGCATAGAATTGATAAGATAGAAGAGTATGTGGATGATATCAAAGACAACATGAATAATCTGGTGGAAATAAGTAGGGAGGTGATGAGTAAAAGTGCTGAGGGTTTGAAAAAAATCAATTGCATGATTGCAGACTATAGAACAAGACCCATAGCCAGTGATCCTCCCTTGGGGAAAAACATAAAAAGAATGCTTTAGAGGGTGGTGAGATTGCTGCTAGAGGGAAGACTATCTCAGGTTCTTGTACTAGGACCAAGAGTCAGAGCCAAGACCAAGGTACCTCTAGATTCATCATGGAGGATCTAGAGAAAATCAACAAGAAGATTATTGAGAAGAATTTTGAACTGGTGCACTCTCTCAACTATGTGCTTTCTCCTATTTTTTGGGGCTTTGTTTTTGGCTTTGGGTCTATGTCAGGGTTGTCCCCTATTTCACTTCTGTTTGATGTCTATTTCATTGTTGGCCTTGGTCTGTAAAACTTTGGGTTTTAGGTCTCTATACAACCCATTTACCTTTATCAAAAACAAGAGTAGATTCTACACTTTCTGCTCTTTAAAGTCCAACAACCAGGCCAAAAAATGCAACAAGATGTTAGTATCAACCCTATGCCTATTGTTGGATTTCAAAAATTCCCTCTCCAAAACTATCCTTATGGCCTCCATTGTTAAGATGGTTGGTAAGTTGTAGACAAAATGCAATTTTTTGTCCAAGATATACCCAAAAATGATACTTTCCTCTTATTCCTTATACATATTGGAGACTCCATGGTTCAAAATAGTAATGAAAATTGAGTGCAACCTTTCATTTATAGAAAATGTTGCTAAATATCCACACAGACTAGTGTTGATAAGGAAAGGGATAAATTTAATGATGTGTCCCAACAATTTCCAAATGGCTTCCACATTGAGCTTTCCTAGATGGTTGATGTAGCTTGAAAATTGATTCTTGAGATGATTGTCACATCCAGGCTATCGAAGGGACATATAGATAGCATATGACCAAATCCCAAGGCACTCAAATATCCTCATTTAGTTGTATAATCTCTAGTACATTTCATGTTGCCTCCACACATGCTACCACCACTAGTAGATCATTCTCTACACCCAATTGTGCCTAGCTCATCCTCTTCAATAGCCCAATTGGCCAATACCTTGGATTCCTTGTTGGATTCCCTGTAGGTGTGGTTGACTGTAAATTCACTTAAAAATTAGGAGTCCCATGAATTTTCCTAGTAGAGTGTTGAGCTTCTAGTTTTCCACATGACACTAGACTTGACTATGTTCACCACAATGACGGAGTCCCCTTCAATCTCCAACCTTGAAATTTCAAAGTCTTTATAGAGTATTAACCCATAAGTTAGTCCCTTCAATTCAACCATATAAGAGTGAAGAATTTCATGAAGAGTAAGGAAACATCCTTCCAAATACTCAATCACTCCTCTCTATTGTAGTCTCTTTGGAGTTTAGAGACCCCTTCACCAATCTGAAATAAGAGGTCAAAATCTTCCTTATAATTATCCTTAGGTGTTTTGGGGAAGGCGATCCCATCCAGGGCCAAACCAATCGCTTTCATGATAGTCTCCTCAGAAACCACAATAGTAATACCCCCAATCTTTACAACACTATTATCCCCACCTTGGACAAATGTCATAGATAATTTTGAATCATGGTCAGTCATACCGTCCACAATTCACCATTATTTTTTAACTCAAAGCATTCATTTGGTTCACTCTAGTTCAAATATCCTCCCATCTTTGTAAAGGTAGAGATCAAATCAAGAAAGCGACAGATCTTAAAGAAACACTGATGAGTACCAACAGAAATAAAGTCTCACTACCTTATCCAGCTTGGGAAGGAAAGGGAAAGCATAGAAAATAATAAAAGGGTAATCTTGGGATTACACATCATTCATGGGCATGTCATTCGATATCATGGCATGGGCCACAATGGGTACTTCATACATTTGGAACCAAACTTTCAAATTATTAACCATCGCGGCAAGCCCAGTCAATAATAAATATTTGTCCAAATATTAAAAAATTGTTATCCAAATATGTAAAGAAAAATAAACTTACCTTACACTTGATTCAGGTCAGTCTAGTTAAAAGCGTTTAAATTTAAATTAATCATTAGTATATTTATATTTTCAAAAATTTTGGTTAAAAGATATCATATTTTTACATTAGTAAATTAAAAAATTATTATTATAATTAATATTAAATCATTTTAATTATTATTATTATAATATTATATGATCATATTATACTCAATACTAAATTATTATTATGATATGATTATATTATTATACTTCTTTACAAAACTGAAAAAATATTTTAAGGCTATTAAATTAATATTATATTATTTTATTTTTTATTTCTACTAAACTCTCTATGGAAGAAAAAAACTATTAAGATTAAATTATAATGTCATTTATTTTTTATTTCATATTCATTCTTAGCCTTCTCCTTGAGGAAAAAAGTGGATTTTATGTGCATACACTTTCAATCCCATGTTGCCATTGTAATACACCATTCAAAATATAAGATAGTTGAGATTATAATATGGTAGTTTTTAATAGTTAATTACATATAAAAATTAATCAAAAATAAATATTCTTATATTTAATAATTAAGAGCATATCTAATTTATTATAAATTTGAATATTATATATATTTTATTTAAGGATTTGTTTATCCATAGTTTCACATATCAATATAATTAAAATAAACCATTATCCTTGGAAACAGAATTGTTTCTCGCAATTTTATATCACTAGGTCCTAACATTTGAGTAATTCAAAGGTTGATAATAACTCTTCCACATCTATTGAAAATTATAAAAAAACACCAAAAAAAAAACAAAACAAGGTCTTCTCCACAAATATGCTCCTATAAAGAAATGAGGTTTACAAGAATAGTCAAAGCCTAATCCAAGATATGATTCATCACATCCACACACAAAATGATAATAATGAAGACTTCTAACCAAAACGGAATTGAAATCCACAAATAAGGTACAAGATTAAGTCAATTGAAATTTCAACCTAGATACTAGCATAGCCCTACTTCTAACAAATTACAAACAAAGTGTAAAAGATAAAAGTTAGAAAGGATTTATTTTATAAATGAGACTATTTTATTCAACCGTCAAATGTGATTTATTTTATATAAAAAATAAAAATATATATATTTTGATACCTATCCTTACTTCGATACTCTTAGCACAAATAAAGACATAGGATGACCTGTCATCTCCCTATTGGTGTTTCACACTATTGATCCACTATATTAGAGAAAATACTCAATACAAAGGCAAGTGGTTACATGCAAACCTAAATAATGAGATAGTATTCATCTTCAAAAATTATAATGGTTCTTCTTCTTTAATCTATATAAAACTTATAAGGTTATTCCTTATAGGTCCTTAGTAGGATAATTTAAAATAAATATAATAGTAAATAAGGTGTTTGCAACCATGTCTTATATAATTGCACTCGTACTACACTAGCTAGAAACATATAACTTATAGTATTGTAAATTCTAATGCTTTACAATTACACACTCTATTTGGGCCCCTACTTTAGTGTGATTTCTTCTAGAGAAATTCAAGCCTATTTGGGCCCTATCCTACTCTATAACTTAATTGTTAAATATGCAACTTAATTTTCATCATATGCTAATTTTGAGACTAGTTCCTATGTTCTAGATCATGATACTTTTCCACCCCTTAAATTGTAAATCCTTTGTTTAGAGGACTAGGATTCCTTGGTCCATCTAAAAGGGACCCAAATTTAATTATGTGCAAGTAGGAGCCTTTGTCATTTTTTATCCAATCCTTATTTTATTAATTGAATGTTGGGCATCAACCTACATTAAAAATACCTTCTGAACCCTATATAAAATAATATTTAATTATTCATAAGGTATAAGAAATTCTAAGTTGCATTCCAATTGATCTAGCATTATTAATAAATCACTTTAAATCTAATTATCTAGTATATGATTAGCATGATATAATAAACTACATTCAAACATGATTTCATGATTGATTTTATTATTTTTATCATACTATTGCATCAACACTTGAAGGATTTATCTACAGAGAGTTGCATCACCACCATTCTAATAAGGTATAAACATTTCAATTGTGACTTAGCCTCTATCCTCCTTGAGGAAACACTCTCTTTCTATCAATCATAGGTCTTGTGGAGGAGGAAACACCAACATGGGGTTTGATTTAGGAAAGACCCTATACAACACAACCATCTTTTACTATTTTCATGCCTGCAAGTTTAGATTTGACCATAAAGACGTGGCTAAATATATGTGTAAACCAAACTATGATAGATATTCTCTCAGATTTTGGATAGGTGAAAATGCTTGGAATAGGGCACCCTCCAACTATGTCCAACACTTTTTGGTTGATTTTGTGGGAGACGGGCCTAGAGGACCTCGTAACTATATTTCTAATCGTTTCTACCAATTTGGACATCATCAAGACTAGGGAACCCTCTAAACATCTCTAATATTTTTCCTCCATATTTCAATTATGGGTTACTATTTGTATCTTCCTTATAGATCTGAGCTACCATGTTGTTCTTTTTGTTCTGTCTCTTATTTCTTATGCTGAAAGTTATTATGTTTCTCATTTAACCTTGTTCATTCAAACACACTTCACAATCTCAATTCCATTAGAACAAAGAAATAGAACTCTAGTGTTTAGTTCTCTTAAAGGACTATATCTATAACCAATTCAAGTTTTAATTATATGTAATGGGATATTTGAGATATTAATTTATGTTCCAGAGCTAAGATCTTTTTTTTCACATATCATTTTGGTGAACCTAATGTATCTTATACTTGCATAAATTTAAATTATTAGTTTCAATTATTATTTTTTTCATGAAATATTCTGATTTAGATGGAATTATATTTATTTTAATTCATGAATCCTAAAAAATATGATTGGTTTGAACTTTCACATTTGATTATATTACTAATTATCTATATCTACCAAGATCATTTCTTGAAGAGAGGTATATTTCATTTCATATTACTTGTATTTATTCATTGCTTACTCATGTATTGCATAATGAGGGTGTCAAAGATGATCATGACATTTATTTCATTTCTATATCTATCGATAAATGTTACATATTATTACAGAATGATAATTTAAAGGATGATCATGGCATATTTTTATTTCATAAAAGCTTTGGTAGATATTTCATGTTGTACCTTCGGTACTCCTATATATGATGTTGAAATGAACCATTGGGTAAATACACAAAGTTGGGTCCCAATCCCATGGAATTCTGTGGGTAGGGAAAAGACCCCACTAGAAATGGGTGCACTTTATTCGGAAACATGCGCCCATTTTGGTTCGGGTGCCCAAAGCTAAATGGGCGCCCATTTTTTTCAAAATGGGCACCTGTTTCATGAATGTATTAAAAAAAAAAAAAAACCATTTTCCATCATTTTCACTATTTCAAAAACGGGTAAATGTTTCAGAGGAGCACAGGTACCCCTTTTTTTCATCCGAGTTGACCCCCTAGACCATTTTTCACCTCCTTCTAGGTATGTAGTTTTTTTTTATATTCTATATTATTTATTTTTATTATTTTTCATAAAAAAATGTTAATTTATTGTTATTATTTTTCATAAAATAATGTTAATTTATTGTTATTTTTTAATTTTAACATTTTAAAGTTTGAAAAACGTATTTTATTTTATTTTATTTCATGTTTAAAATATTTTTTAGTTTTTAAATATTGCAAAAAACATGAAAAGTAAAAATTGTAGGAAAAAAACAAAAAACAAAAACGTAAAGGAACAATAAAGATTAGACACAAAAAACAGACAATAAACCCTAAATAGAAAAATGAACACTAAACACTAGATAGAAAAAAACAAACAATAAACCCTAGAAAATAAACAACAAACCCTAAAAATTAACAAACAATAAACCCTAGATGAAAATTAACAATAAACCCCCCTTCTCTCTCACACGCACACATACATGTTACCCTCTCTGTAATTACGCTCTCTCTCGAGCTCAATCTCTCATTATCCCCTCTCTCTCTCACACACACACATTACCCCCTCTCTCTCCCTCTCTCTCTCTCACACATTACCCCCCTCTCTCTCTTTCATTACACTCTCTCTATCATTACCTACTCTCTATCTCTCAAATTATCTATTCTCTCTCTAACTCGTTGTATCTCAAATTACCTACTCTCCCTCTCTCTCTCTCTTTATTTTAATCATGCATAAAAGTTTGAATGTTTAAATTTATATTTCTAAATGTTGTATTTAATTATAGGATTCTTTTGTAAAATGTTAGATATTTAATTTATGTTTAAATTGAACTTTAAAATGATAATGAATATGAATATTCTTTTTTGTGTGTGTGAAAAATAGGGTTCTTAAATTTGATAATACTTCAACTATCACTATTAATCCTCACTACTTCCTAACTTATCCCAATCTCTAAAGATATACTATATATTTACAAACATGATAACATGTCATATACTTTGACTTAATAGTGGAAAGAGAAACCACAACCTGTCACCTATTCATCCAACTAATTGCACCATCACATAGACTAAATACATAGTCAATGTTAGACTTCCTAATGTCAACATCCCATATCGAATTTGAGTTTGCAAGTCCCTATATTTTTAATAACATGTGGAACAATCCTACTACTAAACTTTCTTCTTTCCAAACTTTGCGCTTTGAAAACATGGTTGTTGAAAACACGGATTTTTATTCTTCTTTTAGATTATTCCACAAATCACCAATCATTTTAGTGATCTCCCTATCCTTGCCAAGACACAATGCTTTCAATTATTTATACTGCTCAACAAAGAAAAATTGTAGCCATTCCTATTTTGCTTTGAAAACATGGTTGTTGAAAGCATTTTTTTAAATTTGAGTCATTGAGATGCTAGATATTAAGTTCCAACCTAGAGGTAGTATATCCATAAAGGCCAATGGCTACCAAAGTGATAGATTTCCACTAAATGTTATCTCTTATTGAAGTAACATTGAGTGTTGTTAAAGTGTCATAAAAAGTTGTCAAAGATTCAACTTGTCATCAAAGTGACATTATTGGTGAAGTATCCCAATTGTTTCTAAAATGACATTATTATACTAAATTTCAACTACTCTTAAAGTCCACCTTCTAGCAATGTTGCAATGTGCATCTAAAGATGTTTTTGAACTTAAAAAATATTACACTAAATTTAAAATTATGCCTCGATGAGAAATAGAATGTCATGTGGAAAGAATCTCTATATTTAATCATTCATGTATCCTCACATATATGCATTCCAAATATATAACAATTATGTCACTATTGTCATCCTAATAATTTATTGAATCTAAATCATCATTTAATTCATTCTTGTAATATTTTTCTTGTATTCATTTTTATGTGGGTTTTCTTGACATAATTATAAAGCTTAACATAGGATTTATTGAGAGACTTAGATCTCACTTTAGATTTGGAGCTTTGTCCTTTTTCTTATTTTTTCTCTTTGCTTTATCCTTTTATCTTCCTCTAATAACCAATGCCTCCTTTAAAAAAATAGTTTTTCTTTTGTTTTAACTCCTCCAAGAGTAGAGAACCTACTATTTATTCAAGCTTCAACTTAGTGTAGTACTACTAGTTGCGATCACTAAATCATCCCATGATTCTAGCAAAGAACACAACAAAGCAGTACATGTATTGACAAGTTCATAGATATAACTTATGACTTTAATGAATTTAGTTAAAACCAAAAGAGATTAGTTAAATCGATTCCTATCAAGTTGAAAATATAAAGTGGTAGCCTAATTGACGATAATGGTTAAATATTGCAAGGGTACTAAATTGTAATTCCATGGAAGTTACCTTCTTTGAAAAGATGAACTAAATAACACTACCATTAAACTATGATTAGAAGCCTCTCATGACAACATAAGCAACTACTATGGGTCCCAAAGTACAACTATCATAGGTATTGTAATCATCCATCTCTCTATAACAAACATACAAAGGCACCATGATGGCCGAAAATGCCAACTAAAAAAAAATCTTAATCGAGAATGAGCCCTCAGTGGAGTCTAGAGGAGATTATTATTCATTGTCTAAGTCAGTGGAGTCATTTTATTCATTATCTATTATCTCTCTCTCTCATGATTATTTTTATGATTTTGATGGAACTTATACTAATGCATCTTTAGATGTTAAAAAGTATTGTTTGAGTTGCATGGGCATTATGATGTTTTATTTTGTAGAATATTTCTTATACTTTGATTTAAGTGGATAATATTTATTAAATGATGCTTATTATTAAAATAGACCCACCTATTAATATTTTTTTTTTTTATCGATAAATTTCTTTTCATTCTATTGATTCAAAGATTTCAAAATACAAAATTTGCAATCATTCACCATGCATAAACGCAAATAGAGAGAAAATCATACTGCCCATAGTCCAACCTTGTAAGTTATCCTACCCTATAAACAAAAAAAACTAGTTTTTTTATGGTTATCCATAACAAATGTTCCAGTAGTAATAAAAGTTTTGGAATTAAAACTAACATATGAAATCATTTGGAAGCAAATTAAAAAACACTGGCCGATAGGCCGCTCACTCACTCTCCCCCTGGGTCGCCTCCTCCCTTCCTGATAGGGAGGTAATGATGGGTGGTTGTTAAGTGGCTAATATGTTTGCTAGGTAATAGTTCCTTACTAGTTTCAAGGTGTAAACACCAAGGTTAGAGTGCAAATAGCTCAAAGGCAGTCTAACAACTCACCTTGCTCCACCTCCCTATGTCAAGCTCTCCTTGGCTACTCAAGGGCTTCAACTCCATAATCTCTCTGGTTAGGTAATCCAACTCCTTACTCACCCAACTAGCATTTAATCCTCTATTCCTAATCTACTCTCTAACTACACAAAGACTCCTCTTAGTGATTTATGAGTTTGAGACAAGTTTTGTTTCCTTGGGTGTTTTTGGGTCTTCTACATTTTGGAGTGTAGAAGCCTTCACAAGTGCTGCAACCTAAATTTTGGAGTCTTCCCCACCAAAAAGGCTAAATTCATAAAAGGAGAACTTGTTTCAACTGTTATTGTTGAACTTCATGCCTTACATCCTTCATGTTTGTACCCGATTTGACAAAAACTTAATTTTGAGGCCTAAAATGGGCTACAAGGAATTATCCCTCCATTAGGGGTTTTGTGCTCACCCTGCTCAAGCGATGGACTTCTAGACTGAAAGCTTTACATATTTGGATACCCTTTTGGGAATAATTGAATATTTGCAAAGTCTTAGGGTCTCTCAGGCCTTCTTCATGACTGTCCCAAAAATGGGTGAAAAAGGAGGGTCTTGAAGGGTTTTGGAGGTGAAAACCAAGATTCAAGCTAAAAACCTTCAATATGGGACAAGAAACCTTAGTGCCATCATACTACTGACTAATTAGGCCACAAATAAGAATATTTACACTTCAAAGTTTGAAGAACAAGTTTTTTTAACAAAAGTTGCTTATGAGGAAAATGCAACATTTTACAACTTTTCCAATATTGCCTCTTTCAAACACATCACTTGCAAACAAAACCAATTACATTCAACATGTAAGCATGTATACCATTTAGAAACAAGGAGAACCATGTTAGCCTTGCATACAAGCATTAGGCAATTACAAAAATGGATTATTTCATTATCAAAGCTAACTGTTGCTGCCCTTTTGTCTTTCACTGTTTTTTTTTTGTTGTTCACTGTGACCTGCACTTTCACTGTTAAAACTCTTAACAAAATGTCTGTTTTGTGCCCCTTAACAAGGCTCAGTATTCAATGGCTTATTGTCCTTCATACCTATCATTTTGAAGGAGAAGATTACATATATAACTTCAAAGAAAATGTAAAACTCAGTCCTAGTTGACTGTGACAGCAAATTGGCATTCCAAATCTTGCCTCAAAGATCATTGATTGATCTTGGAAACTTCAAACCCATAGATGACATCAAAATCACTCCTTGTGCTTGTTTACAATAAATTAGAAGGAGGTACAACAACCTTACAAGCTCCAATGCATGATGGAGAGTAGGCTAATGAAAGAAAATTGACTCTAAAATAGTGGCTCACTGTCTTTTACATTATTTTCACAAACTAAAATTGAAAACATTCTCCTCATGGCTTAGAAATCCTCTTTGCCTTGGCATACAACTTAATCATCAAGGCAAGTCTGTTCAACTATTAAATGCACTCGCTATAGAAGAGCAAAGCATTAAATTTCTTCAAGACCCTAGCCAAATGGCACACTTGCCTAGGGCTTAATGGCCACAAAAACTCCTTACACCTGCATTCTTGAAGACAAAACATGTATTTACATAGTTTACAAGTTGAACAACTAGTTCTTGGGAAGACATGAGCACTTTAGGACTCCAAGAAGCCAAGTTGGTCAAGCATCCTTGCCAATTCCTAGACAAGGCAGTGAAACTGTCAAATCAAACTAATTTTGCTACAAACTCAAAACTGGATAAAATCAAATGCTAGCAAAGGGAAAAGTTTAAGAAAACATATTAGATTCTGGAAATGCAAGAACAGTATGGCCAAGTATAGCTGGCGTATGGATTGCTGTTCACATGGAGCCAAAAACTAGAGAAAAACCAAGTAAAACTAGTGCAAGTTTGAAAAATGCTTCTTAACTTCGAATGATCAACCCTTATAGTAGTTAAAAAAGGAGATTAAATACCTCTCCAAGTTGGTTAACCTCCTGTATAGACAGGTACATGACCAAGGACACTAAATTTTGACATTTTGATGCCTAAATGACAACTTTTGGTGCCTAGAAAATGCAAGATTGACCTCCAAGACTAACCATCACCTAAAAATACTTCTCATACCTAAAACCCAAGAATAAAACATGTCTAAAACCTTTTCAAGGCAAAAACCACAAAAAAACTCATTTTTCCATCATTTTGCCAGGCAACACCAAACTAGCAACTTTGAGCAAAAAGATGAAAACAAGAAACCAAAACCACACAATGAGTTCAAAACTCATCCAAAAAACCTAGAACAACTTCAAAAACATCCTAAACAACTTTCCAACTTAAAACTAACAAAACTCAAACCTATGATGAAAATGAAGCTGAGAATGAAGCTAGGTGCTCCTACACCATACTCCCCCGGTGACAAAGAAGTCATGTGACTCCTTTGGGTAGAATAGAGAGAGGAATACTAGCCTTGGTGAAGTCACTTTTAGGTATCCAAGTGGCTTCAGAAGCTGGTTGATCTTTCCACTTGATCAAATGCTCAAGGTAGTCATGCTTTCTAGTCTTTTTGATGATTCTGGAATCAAGTACTTGTTCAAGAATGGGAGAAGAAGAAGAGGGGATAGATAGATTAGAAAGGGAATTTGAAATGTCTGAAGCTCTTTGCGTCTCTTTCGGAGGCTGCCCCTTGAAAGGTACCAAATCTACAACATTAAAGATAGGAGATAAGGAAACATCAGCAAGTAAATCAATTTTATAAGCATTTGGACCATACTTAGCCAAAATCTTGCAAGGTCCAATCTGTCTCATCTATAACTTGGTAGGAACTCCCTTTTGCAATCTATACTTGTTGAGATGTACCATCACAAAATCTCCAACAGAGAATTGGACATCCCTCTTTGAAGAATCCACCCTTGCCTTGACTCTTGTTGTGGTGTCCTGCAAAGACTGCTTAACCTGTTCATGTATCTCTTTTAGAGATTGTTCCATGTCGTCTGCTATCCCACTAACATGTTGCAAGTTATTCACATCATGTAACTCAAAAACACCTCTTGGATGCATACCATAAACAACCTGAAATGGACTCTTACCAGTGGATCTGTTTACACTGTCATTGTAGGCAAACTCTGCCTGTGGGATGAGCTGATCCCAGCTTTGTCCATACTCCTTGGTGAGACATCTGAGTAGATTACCCAATGTTCTATTCACCACTTCTGTTTGGCCATCTATCTGTGGATGGTAAGCTGAGCCAAAATATAAGTTAGTACCCAATTTCTTCCAGAAAGTCTTCCAAAAATGACGCAAAAACTTAACATCTCTATCTGATACAATGCTAGATGGCAAACCATGTATTCTAACAACTTCTTTAAAGAAAAGGAAAGCAATATGACTAGCATCATTAGTAGTTTTGCAAGGTATAAAGTGAGCCATTTTACTAAATCTGTCAACAACCACAAAGATACTGTCATGCCCTATTTTTGTCTTTGGTAAACCTACAACAAAATCCATAATGATGCACTCCCATGGTCTAGAAGGAATGGGAAGTGGCTGATATAAACCAGCATTAGTGCTATGACCTTTCTCCTTCTGACATACCATGCATTGTTCAACACACCTCCAGACATCTCTCTTCATCTTAGGCTAGTAATAAAAGCATTGAACCAACTCTAAGGTCTTATTGAGACCAAAATGGCCACTCAAACACCCATTGTGTTTCTCTTGGATGAGATTTTCTCTCTTGGAACCTTTAGGAATACATAGCTATCCTCCCCTGAATAACAAACCATTCTGCAATGTATAGTCAGCATACTCACTATGGAAATGATTCTCAAAAGAAAGACAAAATTTATAAGCAGCAACAAAATCATCATCATTAGGATATAAATCTTGAAAGCAATCAATCCCAATACTCTTTACTTGGATCTCCTGAATAGTCAACAATCTCCTACTTAAAGCATCAGCTACTTTTTTACATTGGCCTTTCTTGTGCTTAAGAGTTAAGGTATATGCTTGTAGTTACTCTACCCATTTCACATGCCTATGGTTGAGTTTATCTTGAGAATTCAAGAAACTAACTGCTTGTTTGTCTGTATACACAACAAATTCTTTAGGAAGCAAATAATGCCTCCACTTCTTGAGTGCTTGCACCAATGCATATAATTCTAAATCATAAGATGAATACTTTTTCTTTGCATCATTCAGTTTTTCACTAAAGAAAGCAACTGGTCTATTATCTTGACTCAAGACTGCACCTACTGCAAGATGACTGGCATCACATTCTATGGTAAAGAGTTTATCAAAACTAGGAAGGATTAACACTGGCTATGTAGCAACTCTAGTTTTGAGTAACTCAAACCCCTTGTTGGCTGCTTTTGTCCATTGAAACTTGACTTTATGACCACCTTTTATTGTATCTAACATGGGTGCACAAATCTCACTGAAACCTCTGATAAACTTCCTGTAAAACTGGGCTAGACCATGAAAACTCCTAACTTCACTAGCTGATTGTGGGGTTGGCCAACTTGTTATGGCTGCAACTTTAGATTGATCCATCTTAGGATCTCCACTAGACACAACAAAACCAAGATAGACTAGCCCTTGCTGCATAAAATCACATTTTTCAAGATTTATGGTTAACTGGTCATCAAATAATCTTTGCAAAACAATAGCTAAGTGTTTCAAATGCTCCTCTTTAGTCTTACTAAAAATGAGAATATCATCTAAGTAGACTGCCACAAACTTACTGAGAAAATCCTACAATACTTCATTCATTAACCTCATAAAGGTACTGGGAGCATTAGAGAGTCCAAAAGGCATAACCAACCATTCATAAAGACCCTCATTTGTTTTGAAAGAAATTTTCCACTCATCCCCCTCTTTGATTCTTATCTGATGGTAACCACTATTTAAGTCTATTTTGGAGAAATACCTCGCACCCCCTAAAAAATCCATCAAATCTTCTATCCTGGGAATAGGGAATCTGTATCTTATTGTGATCATGTTGATAGCTCTGGAGTCTGTGCATAATCTCCATGTGCCCCCTTTCTTAGGTGCTAACATAGTGGGTACTGCACAAGGACTTATACTCTTTCTTACTAATCCTTGATCCAATAACTCTTGAATCTGTCTAGCTACCTCTTTGTTCTACTTAGGAGTCATCTTGTATGCTGCTTTGTTTGGCAAAGAACCTCCTGGTATAAAGTCAATTTGATGACTAATGGCTCTAGGAGGAGGTAGTGTTGTTGGTTGTCCATCACTGATGATGCCCTTAAAGTTATCAAGAAGTTGTTGCACTTCTTGTGGGATCTAAACTTGTTTTTCTTTCTTATCCTCCTTAGGTTTCACTACAAGTGCATAACCAATCCCATCTCCCTCTTTCATGGTTTGGATGAACTCTTTTTCATTGACTAATAGCACTTTAGGTGCCTATGGTTTGTTGTTCTCTATCTCTTCACTAAGGGACTGAATTTTGTAGACAATGCCATTCTTTTGAAAGGAATATGTGTTTTTTTCACCATCATGGTGTGCCCTTCTGTCAAATTGCCAAGGTCTACCCAATAGTAGATGGCAAGCATCCATGGGAAGGATGTCACATAGTATCCTATCCTTGTATTCACCTATATTGAATTCTACCCATGCTTGTTCATTCACTAGGATATGTTGCCCCTTATTTAACCAGGTTACCTTGTAGGGTTCACTGTGCTTCATTCTAGGTATGTTCAATTTGCTAACTGCCTCCTCTAAGATAATATTATCTATGGAGCCTAAATCTATAACCACCTTACATACCTTGCCCAAGATCTTGCACTTTATCCTGAACAATGCTCTTCTCTGAGACACTTCACTCTTATGAGGTTCTTGCATCAATACTCTCCTCATCATTAGACTTTCACCATCTTCAGGTGCTAGGTGCATTGCTGGAGTTCTTTTACTACTCCCTTCCTCCTGAACATAGTTCACTTTTTTTTCACCTCCATGGGAAGAACTAGGCTTTTTGAGACACCTATAAGTAGGATGACCCAATTTATGATAGTTGTAGCATTTCATTGTGGAGAAATAAGACCCTCTACTTGGGCCACTAGACCTACCCCTTCCTGGGTTGCTTGATCCCCTTCCCCTATAACTAGGTTTGCTATGAGAATCCCCGCTTTGCTTTATAAGCTTAGATTCCCCTCGGGACCTTTGGTCTATGTGTCTTCCCCCAAAACTACCTCGATGGCCTTGACCATCTCTGCCTCTTCCTCTACCTCTGTTATGCTGCTCTTGCTTCTTCCTACTCCTTTCCTCTACCTTGAGTGCAAGTTGATAGCACTTCTGGACTATTGTAGGGCACAACAAACTTAACTCTTCCTGTATGTTCCATCTCAAACCATTGAGATACCTAGAAACCTTGACATTCTCATCCTCTTGGATCTTTGACCTAAGGCATAGCTTCTGAAACTCCTCGGTATAGGTGCTGACATCTAATTCTTTTTGCCTAAGGTTTTACCTTCTCCTATGGAGCTGTATTTCATAGTCCTCTGGAATATAAGCCTCTCTGATCTTGGACAACATTCCCTTCCAAGTTGCTATGGGCCTTTTTCCCTATTTCTCACGTTCATCCTGAATGAACTTCCACCATGTTAAGGTAGCTCCTCTCAACCTAGACTTAGCCACCTTCACTTTCTGGGCCTCTATCACACCATCACACTCAAAATGGTTCTCAAGCCCCTCAATCCACTCCATGACCACTTCTAGGTCCATTTTACCACTAAATAGTGGGACTCCTTCTAGTGTTCTCCCACTCATAGCCTTCAAGGCTTTCAAAAAGGGTTCATTCTCTATCATAGGACTAGGGGTCTCATCCTCTATAGCTAATAGCTTACCCTTACCTTTTGTTCCCTCTATCTTATTGTTGGCTTCATTTGCCTTCACTTCTACTTCACCCAACTTCTGTTCTAAGACGTCCAGTTTCACTCTGAGTAACCTATTTTCTTCTTCCTGGTCTTCCACTCTCTTTGCTAATTCTACATTTGTCACCATGGTTGCCAAATTGCTACTTCTTCCCAAGTGTAACTATGCTCTGATACCACTATGATAGGGAGGTAATGTTGGGTGGTTGTTAAGTGGCTAACATGTTTTCTAGGTAATAGTTCCTTACTATTTTCAAGGTGTAAACACCAAGGTCAGAGTGCAAATAGCTCAAAGGTAGTCTAACAACTCACCTTGCTCCACCTCCCTATGTCAAGCTCTCCTTGGCTACTCAAGGGCTTTAACTCCATAATCTCTCTGGTTAGGTAATCCAACTCCTTACTCACCCAACTGGCATTCAATCCCCTATTCCTGATCTACTCTCTAACTACACAAAGACTCCTCTTAGTGATTTATGAGTTTGAGAAAAGTTTTGTTTCCTTGGGTGTTTTTGGGTCTTCTACGTTTTGGAGTGTAGAAGCCTTCACAAGTGCTGCAACCTAAATTTTGGAGTCTTCCCCACCAAATAGGTTAAATTCATAAAAGGATAACCTGTTTCAACTATTATTGTTGAACTTCATGCCTTACATCCTTCATGTTTGTACCCAATTTGACAAAAACTTAATTTTGAGGCCTATAATGGGCTACAAGGAATTAGCCCTCCATTAGGGGTTTTGTGCTCACCCTGCTCAAGTGATGGACTTCCAGACTAAAAGATTTACATATTTGGATACCCTTTTGGTAATACTTGAAGATTTGCAAAGTCTTAGGGTCTCTCAGGCCTTCTTCATGACTGTCCCAAAAATGGGTGAAAAAGGAGGGTTTTGAAGGGTTTCGGAGGTGAAAACCAAGATTCAAACTAAAAACCTCCAATATGGGACAAGAAACCTTAGTTCCATCATAATACTTACTAATTAGTCCACAAATAAGAAGATTTACACTTCAAAGTTTGAAGAACAAGTTTTTTTTACAAAAATTGCTTATGAGGAAAATGCAACATTTTACAACTTTTCTAATATTGCCTCTTTCAAACACATCACTTGCAAACAAAACCAATTACATTCAACATGTAAGAATGTATACCATTTGGAAACAAGGAGAATCATGTTATCCCTGCATACAAGCATTAGGCAATTAAAAAAATGGATTATTTCACTGTGAAAGCTAACTATTGCTGCCCTTTTGTCTTTCACTGTTTTTTTTTGTTGTTCATTGTGACCTGCACTTTCACTGTTAAAAATCTTAACAAAAAGTCTATTTTGTGCCCCTTAACAAGGCTCAGTCTTCAATAGCTTATTGTCCTTCATACCTATCATTTTGAAGGAGAAGATTGCATATATAACTTCAAAGAAAATGTAAAACTCAGTCCTAGTTGACTGTGACAGCAAATTGGCATTCCAAATCTTGCCTCAAAGATCATTGATTGATCTTGGCAACTTCAAACCAATAGATGACATTAAAATCACTCCTTGTGCTTGTTTACAAGCAATTAGAAGGAGGTACAAGAACCTTACAAGCTCCAATGGATGATGGAGAGTAGGCTAATGAAAGAAAATTGACTCTAAAATAGTGGCTCACTGTCTTTTACATTATTTTCACAAACTAAACTTAAAAACATTCTCCTCATGGCTTATAAAGCCTCTTTGCCTTGGCATACAACTTAATCATCAAGTCAAGTATGTTCAGCTATTAAATGCACTTGCTATAGAAGATCAAAGCATTAAATTTCTTCAAGACCCTAGCCAAATGGCACACTTGCCTAGGGCTTAATGGCCACAAAAACTCCTTACACCTACATTCTTGAAGACAAAACATGTATTTACATATTTTACAAGTTGACCAACTAGTTCTTGGGATGCCATGAGCACTTTAGGACTCCAAGAGGCCAAGTTGGTCAAGCATCCTTGCCAATTCCTAGACAAGGCAGTGAAACTATCAAATCAAACTAATTTTGCTACAAACTCAAAACTTGATAAAATCAAATGCCACCAAAAGGAAAAGTTTAAGAAAACATATTAGAATCTGAAAATGCAAGAATAGTACAGCCAAGTACAGCTAGTGTACGGACTGGTGTTCACATGGAGCCAAAAACTAGAGAAAAACCAAGTAAAACTAGTGCAAGTTTGAAAAATGCTTCTTAACTTTGAATGATCAACCCTTACAATAGTTAAAACAGGAGATTAAATACCTCTCCAAGTTGGTTAACCTCCTGTATGGATAGGTACATGTCCAAGGGCACTAAATTTTGACATTTTGATGCCTAAATGACAACTTTTGGTGCCTAGAAAATGCAAGATTGACCTCCAAGACTAACCATCACCTAAAAACACTTCTCATACCTAAAAACCAAGCATAAAACATGTCTAAAACCTTTTCAAGGCAAAAACCACAAACAAAACTCATTTTTCCATCATTTTGCCAGGCAACACCAGACTGGCAACTTTGAGCAAAAAGATGAAAACAAGAAACCAAAACCACACAATGAGTTCAAAACTCATCCAAACAACCTAGAATAGCTTCAAAAACATCCTAAACAAATTTCCAACTTAAAACTAATGAAACTCAAACCTATTATGAAAATGAAGTTGAGAATGAAGCTAGGTGCTCCTGCACCACTTCCCTCCTTGGAGGTTGATGCTTTCCCTTTTGCCACTTCAACTTTCATTTTTGGAATGCAGTCTAGGCACCCAAAGTTGGGGTCATCCTCCAAGCTTGCTAGTAGCTATATGGCCCTTCCTTCTTCAAATCTATCCCTCAATTCTCTACCAACCTCCATCCTTGCCACCACATGCAAAACCTTCAAGACTTCATCCACCCTAGTTAATTTCACAAAGAGTTTCATCACTTCGCACCCTACACAAGCCTGTTCATGGCACTGGTATTTGATTTCATCCTCTAGGCCATGAATAAAAGGAAAAAATTCCTCCTGGTCATCCCCTTCCTTAATTTGAATGCCAACTCGTGGCACCACCCACTACAAAATTGAATTCGGGTTAATCAAAAAATCCCCATCAACCAATTTGACCAATGTGAGTTTTACCTTTTCCACATCTGGTTCGAATTCATAGGCCCATGCCATAATTAGAGAGTATACCTCCATGTTAGTTCGATATCGGTGGCAGATATGTGCCACCTCCTCTGCAAACATCAATCAATTTGCTACCCACAACTTCTCCTCATTAAACCGGAACAGTCCTTGCATTCATTTATCCAATACTTTGCCCAAAAAGGGCACCAACTTCTTGTCTGTTCATAGCGTGAAATTGGCCTCCATGGTCACCTACAATTTCAAAAAGCACTTCCTGCAAAACAATGTCATACAAAAGCTACAAAATACAGATTTGTTCTGCTTCAAAACAAAATCAAGTACATAGATCAAAAGGTAATAAATTCTGCCTCCATCATATAGGACAGGTAATGAGTGTGGAGGATAAGGCATTATTTCCATGAGATCATAAAAAGGATTTCCTGCCATCCTCCCCTCCCTCTATTTGTGTGACTTGCCACAGACAACTCCTACAACAAACAGTCGTCACCTTGGCATTTGTACTTTCCAAATTTGCTCGCCTTAACATGTTGAGGACTGCACATTTTTTAAAAGACTGCAATTAGTACCACTCCCACACGCAACCATCGCCTTTCCACCATTTGACTGCACAACTATCTAATTCACTTCCAATGTTTGACAACACATCTGCCAATGCATTTTCGCCCCTCCTAATATGCGTGACACGGAACTCCACAAATGTGTTGAGTTTCTCTCAGATCATCACCACCCATCTATTTAGCTTCCAACATGGTGTGTTGCCTTTAGCTATTGCATTAGTCATTATCTGAGAGTCCCCTTCTAAATGAAGCCTTTGGACTTTCATGTTTGAGGCTAGGTATGTTTCTAGAAAGGCCACCTGCATCTTTGCTTCATTGTTGGTGCCATCCTGCAATCATTGAACTCCTTTGAATAGGATAAATCTGTTGTCGTCTCTCACCACCACACCCACACCTAAGGTTCCCGAGTTTCCTTTTGATTCACCATTGAAATTGATCTTTATTCATTGTTTGCTCAGTGGTTCCCATTTAACCTTCTCTACAGAAAGAACTGGATCAACCCCAAAAGACCCATGAAGAGGTTACCTATTAATAATATTATAGATCTATGTGAGTTTCCTTTTTTATATTTAAGTTGGTAAATTGTATTTAATTATAAGTTTTTTGGGAAGGTGAAATGTAAATTAAATAATAATTATAAATTTTCACGTTTGTATATATATGCATATTATTTTCACAGAATGGATGAGTTTGAGATAGATGAGCTATTAGGGTCTAGGGCCACCTTCACCTCCACCCCCTCGACCCCGACCTCCACCTCCACCCGATAAGTTGAGGTAGACCATTAGGAGGAATATTGATTCTTCGATTGGAGATATCCATACCATTAGACGTGAGCCTCATCCACCTTCATAGTTGTTACGCCTTGCAAATAGTATGCAAGGGATTGTATAGTATGTACAAGCTTTAGATAGCGAGCTGGATAGCTATCGTAGTTGGGAGGAGGGATTGCATGCATTTTACTCTGATGGCCTAACATACAAACAAGTCAATGAATTAAAAATAAAAAAATGGATTTGAAAAAAAAATTTGTGAACCCTAAGATGGGTGAAGAGATAGATCCAAAGAAGCCAAAGATCTCAATTCAATGGTGTAGGTACCCAGGCATAGCTAGACACTTTTGGGAGCGGTGGTGGATGGTCTTTGAATATCCACCACACTCCAGTCATGAACTCCCGATGTATTTTAAAAAAAATTATGGGCCGAATTTGAATTGGGTAAAAATCCCAATTACTTTGATATTAGATCATTTTAGGGGGTCGGGAGAGGCATGTCCTAGGATAGGCCGAGGGCCAAATTGAGCGACATGATTAGAAACTATGTGTGTGATGATCCCTTGGTTCCTCTTCCTGCACCAATTATTCCAACACCTTCCCATCATCGAGCAGTGGATTCTACTCTTGGTTCATTGAGTGCCCTGTCGGGCACTTTGGTACAGCAATTGTGTGAGGTGAGGGCTGCCCCCAACTTAGCACATGTTTGCATGAATGTATGTATGAGTCCATAGAGTGAGGCTTCCCCTAGAAGAGATAGTGATTTTGATGATGCTGATGTTGGCCATGGTAGTTATGATGATGCTGAGGAGGCTGCACATGCTAATGTCATCTCTTCATATGTTGATCTCTTGTGGGAAAACAATGATCAGCCTACAGAGGTACAAATTTATTTATATAATTTACAGTGCAATATTAAATTCCTTATATATACACATATGAACCATAACTTGAGTCAATATTTTCTGAACAGAAGATGGATCATACCACGTCATGGAGGAACCAACATCATGTTACCTCGATACCTAGAGATGTTGGTGCCCCATTTATGATATACACTTTCATCTAGATACATTGTATTGATATGTACATTTAAAATAGACAATAAAATTTTTAATATAATGATGTGTATGATATTTTTTTTCAATTTTGTAGGGTACTTCATGTACCACTGAGGTGGGTAGTTCTTCACATGAGCTGTGGACCATTGAGGCTCAGCCTCATATACCACTAGTATGTTTTTCATCCATTAATTTGAAGTGTTTATATGCTTACTAATTTATGTACAACTTTGATTCATGTTCGTTATTTTTTGCAACTGTAGGCTTTTGGATTGTTTGATGGTGCATCACAAGTACGCCTTCACCCACCACTTACTTTGCCTACATGATATGTATGCTTTTCTACGATAAACTTGTAGACTATATATATACTGTATAATTTATGTATATATACAAGTTTGATTCATGCTTTATATATGTTGTTCAGGTCGATACCATTACCAGTATTGGTATGGCTATGAGATTGAGCCAGATGCAACCGTCAACATTGTCTTTGCGGTGATGATTAGAAAAATAATTTCTAATTTGTTTATACTATGTACTTGGCTTTTATAGGATTATCAAAATTGATGTACAATGTTTTTTTTTCCAGGACTTGACTACAACCACTTTTATTGTTCATGATAGTGGACCTCCACGTACCAGTGAGGGCATTGTAGAGCACGGTCATATGGTAATTTATTTTAAATTTTTAGTATTTAATTACTTTATAAGTGAATTATGCAAGTAACTTCTTCTCATGTTAAATCATCTTCTCATGTAAAATCTTTTAATAATGTATAGGAGGGTGGAGACACTGATACTGCATAGGAGGGTGGCAACACTGATACTACACACACACAAGATGGTGCATCTCAAGACCTTGTGCAATAGGCTAATTGATCTTAGCCACCTTCACATGGAGTGAAGAGGACTGCAAATGAGATGCACGCGAGTTCTTAGATTATATATTTTAGATCATGTCATGTTATTGTATTATGGACATTTTATGATGACACTTGTTATGTTATCCTGGGACTTGTTATTATGTGATTATATATAGTACTTTTTATTATGTCATTTCATTGCTATTATGATATCAGGTCATTTTATGTGATTTGGCACACTCTAGTGATTATATATGTGATGTTGTTTTGTTATTATGTTATTTGGAGTTGTTTTAATGTCATTTCCTTATTATTATTTTGTCAAGACTTGTTATTATATCATAAGGAATTGTTATGTGATTATATATAGGACTTTTTATTGTGTCATTTAATTTCTATTATGATACCATGTCTTGTTATGTGATTTGGCGCCCTCTAGTGATTATATATATGTGATGTTGTTTTGTGATTTGGTGCCCTCTAGTGATTATATGATCTATTTATGACTTTATATTTTAACATTGTGATTGATCATCTTATAGTGCAACAGTTTATAATTCAATAAAATAATTATCCCAATTTACAATAACATCCTATTCTTAAAATAATAATAAAATCAAGAACTTACAATTAATCTATGAAGAGATTACAATAAAATAAATATATCATAAAAAAATAGAATGATTATAACATAATTACAATATGCACAAAATAACACTAAGAAGAAGATAACTAATACAATGTTGTTTATGAAACCAAAATTGTATCAAATGTAGACAAATACAATGTTAACGGGACAAAGAAAAACAATTATCATGATTAAATATAAAAGAGTTCACACAATTAACACAAACTTACATGCATATAAATTTGATTCAACCTAATGTACCATCTGCATCCTCTCTCTTCTGCAATGCGTCTATGATTGCCTCATTCTCTTCTACAGAAAGTGCCCACAATACCTTATTAGTGGGTCTACCTTTATATCTTTCTAATTTGATGTTTGTTGCCACCACCAAATGAGAATAGTGTATAATCTTCTTTTCTAATTGGTAGTCTTCATAATCTAATAAGCCATTCCTTCTTGTTAAGTATTTGCATAGCCATGTGCCAACTACCACAATAGACCCAACCAGATACTGAAAACCATAATCATCTACTTGATCACATATCAATTTTTTCTTAGGTTCTACACATCTAGCTAGCCAATACTCAACTTGCTCATCATTATCGCTAGGTGCAATAACAGTATACACATTTCCTAGAAAACAAATTTAAGTACATGTAGAAATAAAACTTGTTAGAATTTATAATTCAAATACAATCATCAATTATATGACAATACATAAAAATATATAATTTAAAGTTATAAACAAGAAAATGAATTAAATTACAATGTTGTATGAGGTCTAAAACATGATCATAATCATTTGATGCAAATGCATGATCTGGGTCTTCATTTCTTCTAACATCTTGATATTGTGTCTCACTAGGTGTTAAGGATTTGTGTTGCCATTCTTCAACGCATACCATATTATTGCATTCTTCCCATTCACCTACAACACAAAATTGACAAAAACATGCAAGCTCTCTAGTCCATATAGTCCAAGTGTTAGAATTAGAACTCTTAAATAAATACCATCTAGCTGACCCATTGATTTTATCACAATCATATCTTGGAAGGATATTCTCCTCTTTAACTAGCCAGAAGAAACGTCTAATTGTAGAGTTCTGACGTGATCCTATGGATAAAGTTGCACTACACCAATCCACAATTGCACTTGCATTTTTAAATTTAGCCTTTTCCTCGAATTTGAGTTGCTCTCTACAAAGGGCTCTCTTGACACATGCATCGGTGCCATCATGTTCTCCTTTCCCATGTCTAGCCTCAAAAAAACTCCACATGTGTTTGATATTAGTTTTTTTATGAATCCTACTTAGCCAATAAAAAATTCTAGCATTCTTGAATTGCCCTATGCAATTATCAAACCATATTAGATGTTGTGTCTGTTGGCAAATGCACACTCCAATGAGAAATTGTAGGTGATTGAAGGTATTGTTATTGATGGCAACCTTACACTCATGTGATACCGACAGGAAGACTCAAGCGTCAGCATCGGTAGACTCTCCATCGGCATACAGAACATCGGCACCGAAAAGGAATAATATTGGCACCTTGGCAGACAACAATTTTGTATAAACATATTTTGTAATTAATTGTAAAATCTTTTGTAAGCCGACATGGCAGATTGTAATATGACTCATATATGTATGAGATCATTGTAGATCATTTAGGACATGATAGGATTGTGAAATATGAATAGAAGGTAGCAGACCTAATATGCAAATTATTGGTTAAGGGTTTATGTATGTAGTAGAGCTTA
The DNA here is from genome assembly GCF_030272615.1 of Cryptomeria japonica. NCBI lineage: Eukaryota > Viridiplantae > Streptophyta > Pinopsida > Cupressales > Cupressaceae > Cryptomeria > Cryptomeria japonica. The sequence goes on along the minus strand of NC_081408.1, from coordinate 126,523,502 downwards.
AACCAGTACTGAATCTAGCATAGCAGATGCCAATCTGAAGTAGTACAAGACATTGGATTAGTATAATCCATTTTTGTAAGTCAGTGTGACTTCCTTTGTAACTGAGAAGTGAGCTCTAGGCACTTGGCCTTCTTGCATGTGCAAGCCCCTATTGTAAGCAGTAATATTCTCTTATTGGCCAGTAAGTGAATATTATGGGTCACAAATCCCACCGAGGTTTTTCCCACACTGGGTTTCCTCGTTAAAATATTGTGTTATGGTGTATTTTTCATGTTGTGGTTGTTATTCTTATTTGCTGCATTATTTCTAGTTTACCGATACACAGTTTTAATATGCTTTTCATGTTATAAGCTAAGAAAATTATTATACATGTCAGATACTGATTCACCCCACCTCTCAGTATCTTTGGGAAGCCTAACAATTGGTATCAGAGCCTGGTCCTCTATTTTCAAAAGTTTAATAGCTTGAAGAAGATCGTGTCAGCGGTAGAGATGGAAAACTTGAGAAAGCAATTGGAAATAGCTCTTTCAGACTATGATGCAAAAAAAGTGAAGAATATCAAACTTGAAGATGATCTGAAGGTTGCTCGGGATATTATTTGAGGACTTCAAGAAAATTTCACCATAGCAAGAAATAAAAGAAGAGAACTTTGTGAAAAGATGCAAAAAGAGGAAGATGAAAAGGAAACTCTAAATGACCTAGTGAACCAACTGAGATAAGATAACTGTATAATGAAGAATAAGATGCAAGATATGACTATTAGATTTTGTAAAGAAATTGAAGACAGAAAGAAGAATGAAGATGACTTGAATAGAAGACTAAATGATGCTGGAAATGAAAACACAAGAATCAGTCATGAGAATGATATGTTGAAGATAGATCTGATGCATACACAAAATGACAAAACTGAACTCATGAGATAGAAAGGAATCTTGGAGAATGAACTGACTATTGTAAATCAACACAAAGAGAAATTCAAGAAAAGTTCAGAAGAACTTGTTGACATGCTGAAGAATCAGAAACCTAATGATGATACAAATGGCCTTGGCTTTGAAGTTGGTGAAAGCTCTGATACTGCAAACAATCATGATCATAGTAAACCGGTAAGACAACCTAGTGCTTACAAATTCAATGGGAAATGCTTTAACTGTAACAAGTATGGTCATAGAGCAAATCAATGTAGATCTAGAAATTATCAAAACACTAATACACCCACCAGTCAATGATCCAAATGCAACAAAATTGGTCATAACTCAGAAAATTACAGAATGAATGTAAGATGTTATGTTTCTGGAAGATTTGGACACTTATCTAATCAATGCAGAACATATACTAGCATATGATATGGGAAAGCTATTCAGAAAAACAATGTGACTTGTTATGCTTGTAACAAATTGGACATATTGCAAAATTTTGTAGAAGCAAGTCCTCACCGAAAAATAACAAAGGTCCTAGTTTGAAGGTTAAAGAAAAGTTTGAAGAGGTAAAGCAAGAATTCTCAAAATAATGGATTAGAAAGTCAGATCAAAATGTTGATGGGAATACCCCTCCACTGGTAGAATAGAGCAACACTCCACCAACAGGAGACTCTTCATCTAACTGAAGGAAAATCCTTTGGGGGTTTAGCAACAAATTGAAAAACATGTTATTATACCCTCGGTTGATGGTAAGAAGTTTAATTACTTCTATATCGGGAGATGAGTTAAGTTGTGACTTAACTGACAAGCATTAAATGTGGTAGTTGGAGAAAATAACATTATAAAGCAAGTGTTTTGGCTCCTTTTTCATTCACCAAGCATTCAAATATTTGAGAGTGCAAAAATTTCCGAGCGAAGACATCCTTAGCAAAAAAAAAAAGTGAAGCAACTCATCCAAGCATTCATCCTTAAGGTAGATTGAGGTATTTATAATTATGGCTTCTTCATCCACTCCTAAATTTATTGCAAACCCTACTATTATTGAGGTTACTAAGTGCCCTAGACCCATATTTGAACTGGTTCCCAAAATTGCAAAGAAAGATGATAACACAGGTGCATTCTCTCAAATTCCTAAGGGAGTAGTATACACTGAAGACCGTAGGATATACATACATTGTCATATAGAGGAATTAGGTGATGATGAGATCAAAAACACGTATAGGACTGTGATTTGTGATGTAGATGGTAATGTCAAGCCAGAACATAAGGTAGTAGAAACCCTAGGCTTTGTGGATATTCTTAGCATTCCTAATTTTCCCAAAGATGTAATAAGAATAGTCCTAAGCAGAGTCCATGGTGAATTCTTTTGGTTGGATTCAATTCACAAAATCACCAAAGAAGCAGTAAAAGTAGTAACAGGGTTACCTTCCACCGATAGCAGACCTAACAGAACAAAGAAAGTCCCAAATGACACTGTTATGAAACTAACCAGTGCAACTTTTGACAAAAGGTCTCTAAGGGTAAATGATGTAAAGGACATCAATGTTAGATTTATCAGTATGATCTTAGGTTACAAAACCACACATGCTAATAGGTTGAACTTAGTTTCTAGCCTATGTATCAAAAATGCATATGACATGGTAAATGATAATGCTAGAATAGATGTGTGTGAATGGATCAAAGATGAATTAATAGACAATCTAAAGAAGATTAAAGGAGATAAGAAAGGAACCTTTAGATTTGGAAATTTGCTTATTTGCCTAATTTTGTACATTAATAAGCAAGTTCCTGATATTGGTAGAAGAGATTTTGGCTTTGATATACCGGTAGGAAAGCAACTATTGGATCTATTGAACACCATGGGAGAAGATAGAGTGAAAAACATAAATGAACACTTTCAAGCATTGAAGGCTCGAATGAAAACAAGAATCAGACTGTCACAGGCAATTGTGGAAAAATATCAGAAGGCAATATGTTTTGTAATCAAGAAAGATCAAATCTGGATGGAGGCAGTTGTCCCTAGAACTATCTGGGTAACTAAAATGGGCAATGAAACAAATGATAACATTATTTAAACTTATGCAAAAGCTCTCCATGAAGCACCAAAGGAACCCTTTGAGAAAGTCTTTAGAAATGCTGAAACTATTGAAAGTGGAATTCAGTCAAGGAAAAGGGTTAAGAAGGTTGAAGAAACAGTAAGGAAAGGAACTCGATAGGCAAAGGCAATTAAGGAAGATTTCTTGAAACAAACTGGTATAAAAGAAAGTGAGTTGGAAGGACTTCAACCAGAAGCTCATCTTTCACCTGTTGGAACCTCCTCTAAAAGAGATATGCTAGTAGTATTCAAAAGGGTAGAAAGGAAAAGAAAACCCTCACTGATACCCTCACCCACTCCTAAAAAACAAGACAAAAGCAACAGGCAGTGAGGCCTCTAGTAAAGAAGTTAACTCCTAAGAAGAAGAAGAAGGTAAATCAAGATATTTCTCCACTGGATAAACTCTTAAGTGAAATAACAAAGGATGGTAAGCTGAAAAACATTAGCAAATTGTACAACACACTATCTGCTAATGACAAAGAAAGCATAGAGAACAATGTAATCTTACACTTGGACATTTAGAAGAAATTTTTGATGGAAATTGTTGATGAAATACCCAATGATCTATGCAGAAGACTAGAAGCTAGAAGGGTAGCTATTGTTGAGGTGGATAAGAAAATAAAAATTGACAAACTACTTGCAGTGCATCCAGTAAACTCACCTGATGAGATAGAAAAACTAATCAGTGAAGCTAACTGGACAATATTTTCAACTACTCACTGGCATGTAGCACTGATGGCAGGTAGAGTGAATGAATTCTCTGAAGAAACAACAGATGCATGGGACATATTCTTTGTAGAAAAAGAGAAACAGGAAGAGTTACTAAGACACAAGACTATCAAAGTATACCAAAAGGATAGGGATAAAGGAAAAGGTAAGGCAGGTGGACCTCCAAGCCTTAAAATAACTGATAATGTGCTCCCACCTCCTTCAGATACTCCACTAGTAGATACTACAGATAGTCAATCGGCCATGGAGAGTATGGAGAATCCACTTGAGGATACCAATCCTGAATCTGAAATTTTGTACACTGTAAATATAGACACACAGGAAGTAAATGTTGTGGTTGACAGAGAAACCACTGAGGATAAGAAGGAAGAAGTGACTACTAAGTCACCAGTTGTAGATGTTGAGGTTGAGTTTAATAATACTGTAAACATGAGCATAGAAAAACCTACTCTAACAGAGCAACCGCCAGAGGACAACACTGGTAAACAATTAGAGGAACTGGTAGATAAAAATAGAAAATAGTTAGGAGAACCGGCAATGGATAGTACAGAGGTACAAATAGAGAAACTGGAAGTGCATACAAAGGCCACATCTGAGAAATCGGCTGTTGAGAGATTAGAAAAACCTTCTGAGACATAGATGGAGAAACCAGAACAGAAACAGGTTGAGACACAAGTTCAGACAGAGACAATGCCACCAACTAAAACTGAAAAGCCCAAACCTTTACTTGTAGAAATGCAAACACAAACTGACCTACCAGAGGTCAAATCAAGCAAGGTAATTACTACAAGCGGCAGCATGAATATTGTGAGACCAGTTGGATAGACATCTAGTACTTCTATAGCAGAATTCTGACCTACAAATGTAACATAGGTCTTATTGGATTCAATAAAGAAGATCACTAAGTGCAATGCACAAGCCTATAAGTCTATAGATGATACAATCCCTATTCTTAAACTGGTAGCACCTAAATTTATAGTGGATAATAAAGATTCTTTAGGTCAACTAGACACATTGTCTAAGTTCATCACCGACAACATTTTGACTATTGATCAAATAAATGAGGACACATTTAAGGAGAGATTGATTAAAGAAAATGAGAAATTCTTTGAGGAAATTGTGAAGAAGAACAAGGAGAAAATGGACACCTTATTACCAGATCTAGGAAAAACAATTTTGGATTTTAAGAAAATGTACATGGATACTTGCAAAACAGACATCTTGACACAGGATATAGATTCAGAGATCAACAAAACTCAAACTAAAATAAACAATGTTGCTGACAATCTGATAGGTACATCCAATTCATTTTTGGAGAGAGAAAAGAAAATTGCAGATCTAGAAGAGAAAATTGAGAAGTTAGAGAAGGACAAAGAGAAAGTTAAGCTTAAGGCAAAGAGCTTAAAATGTAAACTTTGTCCTAAACTAGACTACCTCATTTCTTTGAGAAAATAAATTTATGAGGCTCTGGTTCCCAGGCTTAAGACATCGGAAGAGAAAATGCACATACTCACCGGTACAGTTCAGAGAACACAAGAGGCATTACAAGAAAGCAAAAGATTCAGCGACAGTTTAAAACTGATTTTGATAGATATATTCCAGATTGTAACCCATCGATTACAAGTATCTAGGCAAGACTCCACTGACAGTGAATGACAACCTTTGTCATTGATGTCAAAGGGGGAGTAGTGTGATGAGAAAAAAAATAAAAGAATAGGGCATCATTAGCTCAAGGGGAGCATACATTTTTGGGCACACAATTTTTACATTTTTGGGCACACAGTTTTGGTATGACAAATTTTGGTAGATTCCTTTTGGACATATTTTTGGACACTTTTTGATTTTTCTCATGAGTGTTGCCATCAATGCCAAAGGGGGAGATTGTTGGCAAATGCACACTCTAATGAGAAATTGTAGGTGATTGAAGGTATTGTCATTGATGGCAACCTTACAATCATGTGATACCGGTAGGAAGACTCAGGCACCGGCACTGACAGACTCTCCACTGGCATATAGAACACCGACACCGAAAAGGAAGAATACCAGCACCTTGGCCGACAACAATTTTGTATAAACATATTTTGTAATTAATTGTAAAATCTTTTGTAAGCCGACATGGTGGATTGTAATATGACTCATATATGTATGAGATCATTGTAGATCATTTAAGACATGATAGGATGCGAAATATGAATAGAAGGTAGCAGACCTAATATGTGAATTATTGGTTAAGGGTTTATGTATGTAGCAAAGCTTAAACTGGTATTGAATCTAGCATAGCATATGCCAATCTGAAGTAGTACAAGACATTGGATTAGTATAATCCATTTTTGTAAGACAGTGTGACTTCCTTTGTAACTAAGCAGTGAGCTCTAGGCACTTGGCCTTCCTGCATGTGCAGGCCCCTATTGTAAGTAGTAATATTCTCTTATTGGCCAGTAAGTGAATATTGTAGGTCACAAATCCCACTTAGATTTTCCCACACCAGGTTTCCTCGTTAAAATATTGTGTTATGGTGTGCTTTTCATGTTGTGGTTGTTATTCTTATTTGTTGCATTATTTCTGGTTTACTGGTACACAGTTTTAATATGCTCTTCATGTTACAAGTTAAGAAAATTATTATACCGGTCAGATACTGATTCACCCCCCCCCCCCCCTTCAGTATCTTTGGGAATCCTAACAGTGTCATCCGAATGTCTCTCTCCCTCAAATTTTGAAAAAAGGTCTTCAATAAATACTGGACAAACTCATATGAGTGTAATTTATTATTACTCATATAGAAATGGTACTCTCTCAAAATTTTACGATCCTCTTTTGTACTATCTGGTGCATTCCTATAGACAATATGGACAAAATTCGATACTTGCACTGAATTGTAGTATTGTGATTAGACCTCATCTTGTGGTGCAAGCGTGTAGTTCTCTGCAAAGTCAATGACCGAAAGTATACTACCAACAGGAAATGTATCCTTACATATTCGAAACTGACCATCGAGCCATCTATCATTTTGAGTGTGTTTAAAATATTTAGGTATGATGTTACTCTTAAATTCATTCATAAGTGCATGAAAACTAACTTTTTCAGTGATTAGATCGCACCATCTTCCAACCTTTCCATCCTTCAGTAGATACTCAACAGTTTTAAATCTTTTAACATCAACTAATTGTTGTCCAAAATAATTTGAAATATTTTCATGCAAACATTCATCCAACGATGCAAGATTGTCACATATATCACATACACTGGAAACACATGCATTGAAAATAAAAATTTTCTCATTTGGTGGGTTGCAAAACAAACTTGATATAAAATCCTTTATAGTTTCAGGTGGTATATTTATACCAGATTCTTGGAACATTCTATTACTGTAAATGGTAACACGTATATATCGAAATACATCATAATGGTAGTGAAATTGAACATGAGTTTTGCAACAACATGTGACTCTTTCCTTATTAATTTGAACATACCAAGGTTTATACTTTTCAAAAGACCATTGACAAATGCTAATAGTCAACACCTTATCATCTAAAAAAAATTTATACAATTTAGCTTGGGTCATGTCCAATAATTGTTTTGGATGTGGATAACGAATTTTTGACCCAACTCTTAATTTAAGAACATCTCTAACATTAGGTGATACACTCATATTATCGTGCCACAATTTTTCAATCAAATTTTTTACTTCACTAGTAAGTTTCATATCAGACCTTGGTAGTCTACCACTAAAATTCCACAATTTGTTTGTGGGATCACTTTCAAAATTAACTCTTCTTTTTATAGCTCTTGACAAAGTTTTACGATGAATATTAAGATATCCACTTATGTTACTCATCATTATTTTATTAGAAGTTGTTTGGCTTACTAAAGTTGTTGTTATTACCCATCGTGCCGCATTTTTATCTTTAGAATGACTTTTCTTTCCGATTGTATCAAAGGCGCTAGCAACAATCGATACAACTTGTTTTAAAGACTCGTCCTTCTTCTTGAGTTTGACATAAAAGCCTAACTTCTTCATCACTTTTCACATTTTAGTCATTTTAATTAGTTGTACCATTAATTGACGTTGAAACCAATATTTCTTATTATAAAAAAAATATATAAACAATCTCTTTGCATGTGTCCTAATCTGTCTCCATGAAACCAAGCTAGGAAGGTTGTCTAGTACATCACTTTTAATTTCAAAAATTTCATTCATTTAATTATCATTCAAACATGTTTCATTTTCAATTAGTGTTTCCATGTCTACATACACATTATTGGTTTTAGTTGTAGGTGGATTTTGAATTTCATTTGGAGTTTCAAAGTCGGTTTCAATTTCAGTTTCAAGTTGAGATCTAGTGGGGTTTCAATTTGGATTTCAATTCCAGTTTCAACTTGAGTTGTAATTTCATTTGAGGTTTGATTTTCAATTGGTGTTTAATTTAATAAGTAGCCTGCTTCTACTCAATCACCAATTTCTTCATGAGAAAAAACATAGGGCTGTGAAGACATACATGTATCCAATAATGGATTAGAAGATGCACCTGAATTAAATAGTTATATTGTGTTTCCTTTGTCAGCATTTATGGTCTCATTAATGTTCTCCTCTTTTGAAATGATTATGGAACTTGAAGCTCCTTGTCTCATTCTTGATCTTCTCTCTCATTGATGTATTACCTCCTCCCTATTTGCTGCAATCTCCATAGTTGTCAGAACCTTTGTTTGCCTCTTCCTACATTGGTTCGATCCCATGGCTGCACCAAATTTTGAATTCGAATCGATCTCCTTACCAAACCGATAATAAGAAAAAAAAAAGAGAATGATTAATCAAAAAATTCTCTTTACAGATCTTACATGTCAGTCAATGATTGAAAAATCATTCAATCATTGGGATTTGCGCTTGTGGGCTAGATTCTGGCCCAATAGATCTTTTCAGAAACGAGCGCCCATTATTTAATGAAACAGATGCTCATTTTATAATCAGATGCCCATTTTTAAAAATGTGCGGCCATTTCGCTTTCAACTGTACAAAGCGAAACGAGCACCCATTTTTTGAATTTAAAAAATAGGTGCCCATTTGTTAAAATTAGGGGCGAGAAACAACCCTTAGCATTGTTTTTTGCTTTAGGATAGTCTTGGTCCCACCAAGCCTATGCTTGGACATCCAAAAAAATGACTAAGGTAAAACAACATTAGATTTATACCTTGGCCTATTTTTTTGAGGACCTTTCTGATTGAATTTTTTGACAAAACAAAAACCCATTAGAGTTTTCAACATCCTGATTTGAGAAATCTAAATTTCATAGTGATAAGATTATTTTTACTATTTTTGTATTATTTATTGATCAAAAGTGGAACCTAAACCTAAAATACCAAGGTTCACTAAAACTTTAATAACTTTTTTGTTTTTAGGATTTTACAAAAATAAATTATATGACATCGATCTAAATACAATTCTTTTGAATATTAAAAAAAAAAATTGAAAAATATAAAATTTTCATCAAATTGTGGTGGTCGTACACCCGATGTTTTGAAAATATACTTAATAATTGTCAGTTAAAAATTAATTAAAAAAATACATTCAATAAAAAAATAATCAAAACTATTCTCATCAATATTTGGTGTCTTGGGTGTCATTTCCCAGAAGGATTTGCAAAAATTCATTTATTTGCATCAAAAAAGGGTGGTCATACACATGTGTGGTATGGTCCTGAAATAGGCATTTTGAAAAACTGGTTTTTAAACATGCCTACTAAAAAGTGATTTCTACCATGTGGGTATTAAAATAAATTACGTATTTGAAAACAAGGCTCCGAGCACTACATTTTCTATTACTGAAGTTTTTTGAGATTCAATCTTTAAGTGCATCAAATTTTGACATCAATCGATAGAAAATTTGAAAAATAGAGAAAACACTTCCACTTTTTGCCCAAAAGTGGGACTCAACTTCTTGTGGCCACCCCATTCTTGTCCCTCTCTTGAATTTTCCTTTATTCATGAGGAATTCTTGATGCAAGAAGAGGATAACATTAATATTTTTCCCAGTGATCTCTCCCCTAAAGATGAATCATTGAAGATTGATGATGGTTCTTCTCCAAAAACTCACTTCCCCTTTAAAGATGCTTTGGTGCGAGAGGAACATACTTTCAACATTTATGGTCCAAAACTCAACATATTTGTGGCCTTAAATGCCTATCAATCTCTTAAATATTCCTCGGATCATCAATATGTTTTAGTGTAATAAGATGTGATTAGTATTTTAATGATATATCACCTAAAATTACATTGAGTGAAGATGAAACATTGAATGATGAAAGCACCTTCTTTCATCCAAATGCCATAGTGAAAAAAAAACTCTCTTACCTCCCAAATTGACATGAATGATGTTAGTAAATATCTCCATTCTTTCACATGGATAAATCATAATGCACCTATTCATCCTTGTGGTGATTCAATATATCGATATATAACCAATTTTAGTGAGGTTTATGATGAAAGTCCTCTTGCATTAAAATTGTGTAAGTATTACAATGTTAATTATGATATATTTTCTAAATATGGATATAGTAGATAATGTCTTGGATGTATGGAACAAGGAATTAAGATCCCTATATATCCCACACATCATTATAATAGAGAAGTAATAAGATTTCCTAGTCCTTCCTTACCTTTTCCATTTCATTCAACAACTTATAACCATCATCTCCCACATGAGATAAATTTTACCAAAACCTTACCCTTTACCTAGAGAATAAATATTCCTAATAATACTTTTAAAAGATCATTTGATTATTCTTCCACCTTTGAAAGATTATAAAATAAGGTGATCATGCCAATCTCTTCTTTTGTACTCATTATCACATGTATGGCCATACTACTACTAATTGTTTATAATTTATGAAAAAAGTTAGAAGACTCGTTTATAATAGTATTATTCCTATAAAATCTAATATTCACTTGTTTCTTAACTCAATTTCCCATATAATTGGATAATACGTTTGATCTATTATATTTTCCTCACTATGTGACATTAGTGTTAGACCTTTTAAGGGAACATTGTCACTCATGGTGGTATAATTTCATGTAAAATAATACTTGGATAGCAACATAATAGCCTAAATACTCTTGTCTATATATTAGGCAGTGAATGTAGTTTAGAAACATATCCTTCATAAGGATCCATTTTCCCTTTGTTGAGATGTATATTTAAAAACGTTATCCTTCCTTGCATAGAATTATATGTCCATGATGATTTTCTCCTCACTTGGAGTTGTCTATCCTTGATTAGGACCTATTCCTTTCTTGAAAGTGTATATCTCCTAAACAATATCTTCTTGGTGCTGAAAGTATGCATCCTTCATGAAGAATCCCCTCTACTAGATTTTGGGGAGGTGTATATTCTTGGCAAGGATCTCCTTACTCTCATAGTTTTAAATATATTATTTTTGTTTCAAGATCTCCTTTCTTTATGGAGGTAGATATCCTTAGACAAATATATGTCCTTCCCTCTTTGAAAGTCATGTATCCAAGTGATAAGGATCCCATAACTTTTATCTTTATTTTCTATAACTTTTGAAAATTATGAATTTTCTAGACTTGATGTAACATTAAAGTCATTCGTCCACAACAATCTAAATATTAACCCTTGATAAAATAGAAATAAAAAATTATTACTCAATCCATATACTACCTCATTCCCATGAAGTTGATATTTTAGATTTTCTTAGCTAATGGAATAATTGACAAGTTTATTAAACTTGATTTTCGTGTATACTTGCATCTAGATTTGAAATTTGAAATTTTTAAAAATTACATAGACCGAAGAGAAATATATAACATCATATATATCTCAAAAATTTAATTATGTGATGTTAATTTTTATTTTCTTTTTTTTTTTTTTTTGTGTGCGTGTGTACACATACACATACACATATACATATACATATACATATATCACATCTATGAAGCCAATTTTCTTATAATTTAGATTTTTGTAATAAAGTTTACATTACTTCCATTGAAGTCACATCTTCACATTTGATTTTAACATTTTTCAAATTAAAATAATTGATAAAACTTAAAAAATGTGATTTTATTTATCGTAACTCTAATCTTTATTTTCTATAAATTATAAATATTATTAATTTTCTAGACCTAATACAACATTAAATTCATCTCATTCGTGGCTAAAAATTTAAATATTTTACACGTACTAAACTTTATAAAAACATTAAAAATTATGTTCAATCCATATACTACGTTATACCTATGAAGTCAAAGTTATTCTAGATTTCCTTGACAAGTGGAAGATGTGACAAGTTTATTAAACTTGATTTTCTTGTGTACATGCATCTAGAGTTTATATATTAATTATTATGAAAGGATTACGAGATTTATACACCCAAGAGAATTATATATCATCACGCCCACAAATTATTATGAAAGGATTACGAGATTTATAAAGTTGTAAAGGTCACGTGATTTGACACAATATTGAACTGTGTGAATTTAGACCTTTCAAATGAATGGAAACTCTCAACCATATCGCCACTCTGTAAATTTCACTTACAATCATCTATTTATGTCAATAATGGAGCTTACGTATGAATGTGTAATAAAATAAATATATTAAACTTGAGCATGATTAGCATGAAGTTAATCTGATTTGACTTTTCGAGTTGGCATAGTAATTTTATTATCAAGTAGAATTGTGTGAATTTGTTGTTCCATAGAGAAGTCCACTAAGCTTCTAATTCTATCTCCATTCAAACTAAACTTTTTTAAGCATACTATTATAATGTATTTTAGAAATTCATTATGATAGATTATGTTTTATTTTTTCATTGTTTTATTCGCATCAAATGATAGTTTTTTTCTTTATCGATAATAGGTTTAATTTTTATATTGCTTGAAAGGAAAGTATACATGCCTTCAGCTACTCTGCATCATTCCACAAAATGGGGTCTCGCCCCTACAATAACAAAAAGAACCCAAGACAAAAACCACACCAGCAATGCCTACCATCAAGGATACATTCCATTTAACAGGGAATCCCCACCCAAAAAACCAACAACCTACAAGAAACCAATCTACTGGAACCAACCAAGGGCTTCCTCCCTGGAGAAATTGGGAATGACCTGAGTGGGTCCTTCCTTGGGCAGCGCCATCTTGACACATGTTGTGGTTCTCGACCGTCCGCCTCGCAACTCATTGCATTCCACTACCATCACACTCTTCCACGGGATTTGGTGACGCACCAGCGGTCGTCCATCTTCACCAATTAGAGCCTGCAACTTCACCGAGGTCTGCTTGCCATGCAATTTCACTCTCTCCACCGATCCCAACTTCCGCACAAAGTCCACAATTTCCCGCCACCCATTCCTTGCATCCTCCAACTGGGAATCCACCAAGCGAGAAGCCTACCACACCACCAATGGTTGCACTGCATCATTCCCCCCGCCTCAGCACCTCCACAGCCCTTGCTCCATTCTTAGACCCATTCCAATCTTCGCGCGTGCCACCACCTCTGCCATGCCGCCCGACCATTTTGGTCTCAGTACAAGGGACACCACCTGCAACACCTCCTCTTTTAAACCTCCCACCATTAGGGCCAGAGCCACGAACAGGGACAAAACATCCAAATTTGTTCACGGGCGACAATCAGTGTCCAGGAATTCCTCCCCAAACATCAAGCGAACAACCCTCCAGAAATCTTCCTCATCCACCCTAAAAACATTCATCATGCGGTTGCTTGAGATTATGCCTCGAAATGCAAGCATTTGGCCCTCTGTAAGCAATGAAAAATTTGCTTCGATCCTTCCCCTATCTCACAGCCAAAACACAACACTCGGAAAAGCCAATACAGTCCTCTATGCAATGCCAAAACAAAATGAGGGCCTAAATAAGCAATCTGCAGCCACCCCATACATTAATCTCATCACACGCACCACCTCAAACCACGCATCACCAGAAAACCAAAATTCCATATACTGACATCATTGCACCTGTGTCGCCATTACGCAACTTGCAGCCAATGCGATGAACACAAACCACGTGAGCCATCCCCACCCCTCAATCATGTGTATCTAAAATAGATCATGCAAACCTCAACACCATGTCTCGAGTTCCCCTTTCAAACTCAAAGCACCTTCATCCAAAATCTAAGGGACCCAAATCCCTTAAGTCTTCAAAGAAATTAAAATGATCAACCAAGGAACCATTTGCACCTACATTTGAAAGCCTATCAGCCTCAACATTCGCTTCCCTTAGAACATGCGATACCTTAAAATCCTCAAACCCATTCAGAAGGTTATTCATTCTTCTGATATATTTATTCAGGGGCCAAGCCTCCATCCTACCCCTAGCAATGCCATTCACCACTAACTGGGAGTCCCCTTCAAGATGAAGTTTTTTTACCTCCATTTTTTTCGCCAAAAGAATTGCTTCAATTGTCACTTGACACTCAGCCTCTTTTTTAGTACCATCCACTAATCTCTTTTCTCCAAGAGAAAGAATACTACCTTTCTCATCACGACCTATGGCCCCTGCAATGGAGATCCCGGGATTCCCCCTTGATGTCGCGTCAAAGTTGATCTTGGTCCATCCCCAGTCTAACAGAATCCAAACATGACTTTAATCACCCACCCTAGGAGGATAAGCCCTCAAAACCCCATTAGCAGACCAGCATCAAATGATAGTTATGCATTAGCATTCTTTTACTTTTCAAAGTGGATCTTATTATGAATGTCAAGTTGGGCCTATGAGTTCAAGTTTGTGTCCAAAATATCATTCCTATGCTAGAGATTTGGCCAGACATAGTTTTTTCAGATGGTAAGGTCATTATAAATTTTACCAACTATTGATTTAAGTTTATTTAGGTATGTTTCCTCTTGACTTCCGTTAGAAAGGTTAAATATTAAATTTTCTTGTCACTAGTAGAGAAATATTTTTGCATGATCAAAGGTTGTTTGTTAGTTTAGTACTCAACATAACTGATTGTCCAATGATCACCCAAGCATTTTTTTGTGTAGGACTTGATAGTGAAATCAATAGCCTAAGATCACCTACAAAACAAAAATAATCTTCCACAAGAGAGTAGACTAATTGCTTGATTATAAATACAATAATAAAAATACATCAATCCAATATATGATATAATGTATAAAAGGTCTTGTTTATATATAAAAGGTGGAAAATTTAGAAGGAGATGATTATTATATGAATAGAAAGTTAATGGATGTTATTACATCACCCAAATATCCGTGTCATGTTGTCATTCAATTATAATAGAGCTAAAAGGGATTAGCACGATACAAGGAAACTAGGTTGATGATAAAAAAAAATATTTACTTATATAAGAAAAATATAACAATACAGAAATGAATCCCACATTAGCACCAAGAGCAAGACAAAGATAAGGATGTGATCTAATAAAGTTAAAAAGTATACTAGCGAATACAAATGATAAGTTAAGGTCAAATTATAGTACAAAATTTATAGGATATTTAATTTACAACCTTATAATTTTCAATAAAAGAATTTAAATAGAAATTTGTTTATTTGGAAAGAAGAATCTTAATAAATATCAAAATTAATAGTACCCTTCAACTAAAGTACAAAATACCTAAATTATTAGCATAATCCTTTAGTTCTGGGAGATAAAAAAATCTAACACAAAATTTATCTCATAAAAATAAAATTAAGTAGATAATAAAAATAGATTAACCAAGAAAATTAGTTTTCTTAATGTTCAATGAAACTTTGTTTCATAAAAGAGACATGATTTGAGAATTATAAAATAGACTAAGATTGTAAATTTATAAAAATCACTCCCATTTTTCAAAGAGATTTCTTCTAAAATAAGAATGAGGGTGTAATATTATTTTTTGTCAAACTATATTTGATTATTTCTTCTATTATTTCTAAAGACCTAACTCTACAAATTGTAAGCCAAGAGGTGAAACATTTTTTTAAAAATTAATAATTTATGTAGACACTATTGATTTTTGTCAATAGCCAAGAATATCATGCAACAAATACCATAACCTAGTTCCCATATTTTTTAAGCCATTTTAACCAATTTAGAAAAATATGTTGATAAAAAAAATTCAAAAACTATACATATCGATGTATCACATATTATTTATTATAGAAAAAAATTAATCAATGAAAAGATTTTATTATCTCATATACTATTTATTACAGAGGCTTATGTATTATGAGTTAGTTGGTACAACTAAGCTACAATATCTTGTTCTTCTTATTATTATTTTTTTGCAGTCTTATCAATGAAAAATTATTTATTTCTTTTGGAATCATATTTTAATTTGATCAATACTAAAAAAATAAAAAAAATCTATATAATTTTATTTAATTTTTCTTATGTTGAAATGACTAATAAAAAAATCTCACTCCATTTATTTAGAGTTCATACTCTAAAATTTACTCTCCTCATCCTACAAAACTATATGCATAAGCTCATTGACTAATTCTTGGTGCTTCTACTGCATGTATTCTCCATTTGTGTATGAAACTAAAACATCAATAAATGTTTCACACGTTTAGTTCTGCTACAAAAAAAAAAAATGCTTTTCCTTAACTCTAGAAATCCAACCTCCAAAAACAAAACTTCCCCAATCTATCCATTATGTGTTAGATTCCCAAAGATACTGAGAGGGGGGTGAATCAGTATCTAGCCGATTGATGGATTTTCTTAACTTATTAAATGAAAAGCATTCCAAAAATATCTACCGGCAAACCAACATTAATGTAGTAAATACGAGAAATAAACACAACATAGAAAGCACAACATAACACAATATTTTTGGCGAGGAAACCCGATGTGGTAAAAACCTCGGTGGGATTTGTGACCCACAATATTCGCTTACTGGCCAATAAGTGA
This sequence comes from Cryptomeria japonica, assembly GCF_030272615.1. Lineage (NCBI taxonomy): Eukaryota > Viridiplantae > Streptophyta > Pinopsida > Cupressales > Cupressaceae > Cryptomeria > Cryptomeria japonica. The sequence continues at coordinate 126,506,878 of NC_081408.1, read as the reverse complement.
ATATTACTTACAAATGGGGACCTGCACATGCAGGAAGGCCAAGTGCCTAGAGCTCACTGCTCAATTACAAAAGAAGTCACACTGACTTACAAAATTGGATTATACAAATCCAAGATGATGTACTGCTACAAAAGGGCATCTGCTGTGCAAGATCCAGTAACAGTTTAAGCTCTGCAATAATCATAAACCTTACTTTACAATCTGCCTGAATATTCGCACATAATATCCATCACATATCCCATTACAAATGTTCTATAAGACCTCATACTTATATATGAGCCTTATTACAATATGCCTTGTCGGATTTCAAAAAGATATTACAATTAATTACATTTTGCAATAAATAAAATCCTATCGGCTAGGGTGCCAGTGATCAATATTTTTGGTGTCGGTGAACGTATGCCGATGTAGAGTCTGTTGGTGTCGGTGCATGCCAGTATCATATGATTGTAAGGTTGCCATCAATGACAATACCTTCAATCACTTACAAATTCTCATTGGAGTGTGCATTTGCCAACAATCTCCCCCTTTAGCATTGATAGCAACACTCATGAGAAAAAGCCAAAAAGTATATCCAAAAGTGTTGTCCAAAATTTGTCTTACCAAAACTGTCTGCTTCAAAATTGAGTGCTCCCCCTGAGCAGATGATCTCTTCTGTTATCCTTTTTCTCATCCTCAACTACTCCCCCTTTGGCATCAATGAGAAAGGTTGTCATTCAATGTCAAGTGAGTGGAGTTACTGCCTAGTTCCCTGTAACCAGTGGGTTTAGACTATTGTTGAACCTCTCACTATCCTTTATTGTTGCTTCAGTTCTCTGAATTGTATTGATGAGTGTGTGCATTTTCTCTTCCAGTTTCTTAAGTCCTGGAACCAGAGCCTCAAAAATCTCTTTTCTCAAGGAGATGAGGTTATCTAGTTTAGGACCTAGTTTGCACTTCAAATCCTTTTTCTTATATTTTATTCTTTCTTTATCTTTTTCCAGTTTTTCAATTTTCTCCTCAAAAACTGCAATTTCTTTATCTCTGAATCTATGTCCTCTGTCAAAAGGTTAGTCTTACATGTATCTTTGTATAGTTTCTTGAAATCCAAAATTGTTCTGCCAAGTACCGATAATAAGGTTTCCATGTGTTCCTTATTCTTCTTGACTGTTTCCTCAAAAGATTTTTCCTTTTCCTTATTCATTTTCTCTCTGAAGGTGTCTTCATTTATTTGATCCACCGTTATTAGGTTTTTGGTTATATACTTAGACAATGTGTCTAATTGGCTCAAAGAATCTTTATTTTCTATGTTACACTTTGGAGCTATCATCTTCAAAATTGGTACAGTGTCATCTATAGCCTTATATGCTTATGCATTGCACTCTGTTATTTTCTTTATTGAATCTAATAGTACCTCTGTTACTTTTTTTGGCCTAAATTTAGTCATGGATGTTCCAGATGACTGTCCAACTACCTTTACAATATGTAATCCACCGGTGGTGGTAATAGCTTTGATTTCCTTTTTCTCTAGAGGATCAGTTTGAGTTTGCATTTCTACTACCAAAGGCTTGGGCTTGTCAGATGTGGCTGGTGGCACTGTCTATGAAGGAGGTTGTTGCTCTTCTTTTTTCTTAGTGTCCTTTCCTGATAGCGTTTCTGTTTGTGCCTCTGAAGTTACTATGGTGTCCACTGCCAATTTTTCTTTGTTTACCTCTGTACTGTCTACTACCGATGACTCGGTAGTTTTTCCAGTTTCAGTAGTTGCCAGTGGCTCAGTAGATGCATCAGTATGCACACCTGTGGTCTCTTCCTTTCTTGTGTCTAGGGGTTCATTTGATTTTTTAGTTTTTTGTTCTGCCCCAATTCCAATGTTTTCAACTCCAATATTTCCTGCTAGTGGCTCAGTTACCACATCTCTTTTGTCAGTTGTTTCCTTATCTACCACAATATTGACTTCTTGTGTGTCAATGTTCATTGTGTATAACACCTCAGAGTCAGGATTTGTATCCTCATGTGGTGTTTCCATACTCTCCTGTGTCGGTTGCGTTTCAACAGTTTGTACCGGTGGAGTATCAGAAGGAGGTGGGGGCAAGTTATCAATTATCTTTTGGCTTGGAGGTCCACCTACTTTACCTTTCCCCTTATCCTTATCTTTTTGGTAGACTCTGATAGTCTTTGGTCTTTTAAGATCTTCGTGTTTTTCTTTCTCAACAAAAAATATATCCCACTGATCTGCATTTTCTTCTGATATTTCATTTACTCTGCCTACCATTAGAGCAACATGTCAGTGACCAGTTGAAAATACTGTCTAGTTGGCTTCACTGATTAATTCATCTCTCTTCTGTGGAGTTCACTAGGTGAACTACAAGGAGTTTCTCTATTTTTATCTTTTTATCTAATTCCACAATATCTACTCTTCTAGATTCTAATCTTCTATACAATTCATTGGGTATGTCATCTACAATCTCCATAAAAAATTTCTTATAGATGTCTAAGTGTAAGATTACACTATTTTCTATGTTCTCTTTTTCATCATTTGAAAGTGTGTTATACAACTTGTTGATATTTTTTAATTTCCCATCCTCAGTTATCTCATTCAAAAGTTTGTCCAAAGGTGGAATAACATGTTTTTCTTTTCTTTTCTTTGGTGTTAACTTCTTAGCCAGACGCCTAATTGCCTATTGCTTTTGTCTTTTCCTTTTGGGTGTAGGTGAGGGTACCAGTGAGGGTTTTCTTTTTCTTTCTACCCTTTTGAACTCAGCCAGTATATCAGTGTCAGAAGAAGTTGCAACCGATGAAAGATGTGCTTCCGGATGTAGTCCTTCCAACTCACTCTCCTTAATACCAGTTTTGTTTAATACATCTTCTTTTATTTCTTTTTCCTGTCTTGTTCCCTTCCTCACTATTTGTTTAGTTTTCTTGATTCTTTTCTCGAATTGGATTTTGTTTTCTATGGTCTCCACATTTCCAAATACTTTTTCTTTCGGTTCCTTAGGGGCTTCTAAGAGGGATTTTGCATAGGTTTCAACTATGTTCTCATCTTCCTCATATCCCATCTCTGTGACCCAAAAAGTCCTAGGGACAACTGCCTCCATCCAAATTTCATCTTTCTTGATCACAAAGCATATCTCTTTTTGGTACTTATCAATGATTGCTTGAGATAGCCTTATTCTTGTCTTCATCTTTTCTTTCAAAGTTTGAAAATATTCATTTATGTTTTTCTCCCTATCATCTCCCATGTTGTTCAGTATGTCTAGAAGTTGTTTTCCTACCGGTATACCAAAACCAAAGTCTTTCCTACCAATACCGGGTACTTCCTTGGTAATGTACAACATTAAACACACAAGCAGGTTGCCAAATCTGAAAGTTCCTTTCTTATCACCTTTGATTTTCTTCAAATTTTCTATTAGTTCATCTTTTAGCCACTCACATACATCAATTCTTGCATTGTTATTCACCATGTCATATGCACTTTTGATACATAAGCTGGAAACAAAATTTAGTATGTTTGCATGTGTAGCCTTATAACCAAGAATCATACTAACAAATCTAACATTGATGTCCTTCAAATCGTTGACTCTCAAGGATCTCTTATCACATGTTGTGTCGATTAGGGTCATCACAGTGTCATTTGGAACCTTTTTAGTTTTATCAAGCCTACTACCGGTGGAAGGTAAGCCTGTCACTACCCTAACTACCTCTTTGGTAATCTTATGGATGGAATTCAACCAAAAGAACTCCCCATGTACTCTTCTTAGCACAATCCTTATCACATCCTTAGGAAAATCAGGGATATTGAGAATGTCCACAAAGCCTAGGGTTTCCACTATCTTGTGTTCTGGTTTAGCATTTCTATTTTCATCACAAATTACAGTCCTATACATGCTCTTAATTTCATCATCTCCTAGTTCCTCAATATGAAAATGTATATACATTCTAGGATCTTCTGCATAAACTACTCCCTTTGGTATTTTTGAAAATGCTCCTAGGGTATCATCTTTCTTCGCAATTTTGGGAATAAGTTTGAACACGGGTCTAGGGCACTTAATAACTTCAATCACAATAGGGTTTACAATAAATTCAGGTGCAAAGGAAGAAGCCATTGTTATAAATACCTTAATCTTCTTTTAGGATGATTTGCTTGGATGGTAAATGCTTCACTTTTCGCTGTGGATGCCTTCGCTTGGGATTTTCACACTCTCTAGAAGTTTGAATGCTCGGTGGAAAAAAGAGCCAAAACAGTTGCTTTATAATGTTATTTCCTTCAACTACCACATTTAATACCTATCGGTTAAGTCAAGACTTAACTCATCTTCTGGTAAAGATGTAATCCAACTTCTCACCATCAACCGAGGGTAAATTAGCATGTTTAACAGTTTATTGCCATACCCCCAAAAGGTTTTTCTTTAGTTAGATGAAGAATCTCTTGCCGATGGAGTGATACTTTGTTCTACCGGTGAAGGGATAGCTTCACTAACATTCTAATTTGACTTCCTAATCCATTGTTTTGAGAATTCTTGCTTTACTTCATCAACCTTCTCTTTACCTTTCAAGCTGGGTCCATTGTTATTTGTCAGTGATGCCTTACTTCTACAAAATTTTACAATATGTCCAATCTTGTTACAAGCATAACAAGTCACATTGTTTTTTTTTGAATTGCTTTTCCATATCCTATGTCGGTATGTGTTCTGCATTGATTAGATAAGTCTCCAAATCTTCCACAAATATAACATCTTACATTCATTCTATAGTTTTATGAGTTATGACCAATTTTGCTGCATTTAGAGCATTGACCGATGGGTGTATTATTATTCTGATAGTTTCTAGATCTACACTAGTTTTCTCTATGACCATACTTGTTACAGTTAAAGAATTGCCCATTGAATTTGTAAGCATTAGGTTGTCTTACCAATTTACTATGATCATGGGTGTTTGCAGTACCAGAGCTCTCACCAACTTCAAAGCCAAGGCCATTTGTATCTCCATTAGGTTTCTGATTCTTCAACATGTCATCAAGTTCCTCTGAGCTTTTCTTAAATTTCTCTTTGTGTTAATTTGCAGCAGCCAGTTCATTCTCCAAGATTCCTTTCTGTCTCATGAGTTCATTTGTGTCATTTTGTGTATGCATCAAATCTATCTTCAACATATCATTTTCATGACTAAGTCTTATGTTTTTTATTTCCAGCATCATTTAGTCTTCTAACCAAGTCATCTTAATTCTTCTTTCTATCTTCAATGTCTTTATAAAATATCATAGTCATATCTTGCATCTCATTCTTCATTGTATTATTTTCTTGTCTCAGCTTGTTCACAAGGTCATTAAGAGTTTCTTTCTCATCATCATTACTCTGCATCTTTTCAAAAAGTTCTCTTCTTTTATTCCTTTCAATAGTGATATTTTCTTGAAGTCCTTGAATGATTTCTTGTGCAGCCTTTAGATCATCTTCAAGTTTCATATTCTTCAACTTTTCTGCATCATAGTCTAAAAGAGTTGTTTCCAATTGCTTCCTCAAGTTTTCCATCTCTACCGGTGTCAAAATCTTCCTCAAGTTGTTAGGCTTTTGAAAATAGAGGACTAGGCTCTAATACCAGTTGTTAGGATTCCCAAAGATACTGAGAGGGGGGGGTGAATTAGTATCTAACCGATTGATGGATTTTCTTAACTTATTAAATGAAAAGCATTCCAAAACTGTGTATCGGTAAACCAAAATTAATGCAGTAAATAAGAGCAATAAATACAACATAGAAAGCACACCATAACACAATATTTTTGGTGAGGAAACCCGGTGTGGGAAAAACCTCGGTGGGATTTGTGACCCACAATATTTCCTTACTGGCCAATAAGTGAATATTACTTACAAATGGGGGCCTTCACATGCACGAAGGCCAAGTGCCTAGAGCTCACTACTCAATTACAAAAGAAGTCACATTGACTTACAAAATTGGATTTAAATCAAAGATGATGTACTGCTACAAAAGGGCATCTGCTATGCCAGATCTAGTACCGGTTTAAGCTCTGCAATAATAATAAACCTTACTTTACAATCTGCCTGAATATTCGCACATAATATCCATCACATATCCTATTATAAATGTTCTATAAGATCTCATACTTATATATGAGCCTTATTACAATATGCCTTGTCAGCTTTCAAAAAGATATTACAATTAATTACATTTTGCAAAATAAAATCTTGTCGGTCAAGGTGTCGATGATCAATCTTTTTGGTGCCAATGAACGTATACCGGTGTAGAGTCTACCGGTGTCGGTGCTTGTTGGTATCATATGATTGTAAGGTAGCCATAAATGACAATACCTTCAATCACTTACAATTTCTCATTGGAGTGTGCATTTGCCAACATTATGTAATTTTTTTCTAGTTAAACTTCTTCAAGTTTTGCAATCACTAGCATACGTTTTCACCTTTCCACACTCATGCTATTTAGTTCCCACAATATGCCGCCTAATGCATATACTTTGTATTGTGTTTTATTTCCCTATATTGTTTTCATAATTTCTAAACAATTCATTTTTGTTAACTTGTAGTGTTGAAGCCTTTAATTTAAAAATATTTTATGCTATTTAGCTTAAAATGTTTTGATAATTTCAAAACAATTTATTTCTACTAATTTGTAGTGCTAAAGCTTTCTAATTAAAAATATTTTATTTCATGTAAGATATTTTTGATCACCCAAAATGTTCTTATATCATAACTTCATGGCTTGATGATTTGATTACATGCATTACTTTGCATGTTGTCCTTTCAATGAATCTATGCCTTTTACATTTGTTCAAAAACTAACTTCACCATAATAATGTCATTGTAATGAGACAAGCACTATTAAAATGGTTAAAATTTTAGCAATTATAAATATGGTCGTAAATTGCTTCCTTGAACATAAAGATGATTTGATGTTTTGATTGCATTCATCACATGCATGTTCTCCTCCCAAAAAATATACACCTTACACATTTTTTCAACACCTCAACTAACTAAAAGTTGAGAATTTTAGCTCGTATAATTTATTGCAATGATTTCAATTATTTCAACTTCAGTGAAAACAAAAGTCATTCAATGTTGTTATTTTATTTATAGGCCAATAAAAAAAAATTCATTGAAAAAAAATAAATTATTTTATTCAAAAAGTCATTTATAGGCCAATAAAAAAAAAAGTCATTCAATGTTGTTATTTTATTCAATGATTTCAAAGTCAATGAAAAAAAAATTCAAAATCAAGAAAAACTAGATCCAAGAAAAGTCATTCAATGTTGTTATTTTCTTTATAGGCCAACAAATTCTTTGAAGTACTTTCCTATCTAACTTTACTAAATTCTTATTAGAATAAAATCCCTACATAAACATATTAAGAATTAAAATACAACAAATAATTTTAAAAATATATATTATTTAAGAAAAAAAAAATTGTACACTAAAATTTCAAGTATAATATTTAATATTAATTCATTCATAACAATGAATCTATGCCTTATACATTTGTTCAACAAGTGACTTCACCGTATTAATGTCATTGTAGTGAGACAAGCACTATTAATAGATATTAAATTTTAGCATTTATAAATATGGTCGTAAATTACTTCCTTGAACATAAAGATGACTTGATGTTTTGGTTGTATTTGTCACATGCATGTAAGAAAAGACATTCAATTTTCTTAATTTATTTGCAGGCCAATAAATTATTTCAAGTAACTGCCTACCTGACATTATTACCAAATTCTAATTACAATAAAATCCCTACCTAAACATATTAAGAATAAAAATACAACAAATAATTTTAAAAATATATAATTTAAGAAAACAAAAATTGTACACTAAAAGTTTCAATAATAATTTTTAATATTAATTAGTTCATAACAATGAATCTATGCCTTATAAATTTGTTCAACTACCCACTTCACCATATTAATGTTATTGTAACAAGAAAAGCACTATTAAAAGAGTTAAAATTTTAGAAATTATAAATATGGTCATAAATTGCTTCCTTGAACATAAAGATGACTTGATGTTTTGTTTGCATTTGTCACATGCATGTTGTCCTCCCAACAAATCTACACCTTACACATTTTTCCAACACCTCACCTAACTAATTGTTGAAAATTCTAGCCTCTATAATTTATTGCAATGATTTTAACTTTAGTGAAAACAAAAGTAATAGAATATACCTTCATTCATTTCATCAACCTTTGCTAAAAAAAAACATTTTAAATCAAGAAAAACTAGATCCAAGAGAAGACATTCAGTTTTCTTAATATATTTAAAGACCAATAAATTATTTCATGTAATTGTCTACTGACTTAATTACTAAATTCTAATTACAAGAAAATCCCTATTTAAACATATTAAGAATAAAAATACAACAACTATTTTTTTAAATATATATAATTTAAGAAAACAAAAATTGTACAATAAAAGTTTCAATGATAATATTTAGTATTAATTAGTTCATAACAATGAATCTATGCATTTACATTTGTTCAACAACCCACTACACCATATTAATGTCATTGTAATGAGATAAGCACTAATTATAGTGATTAAGTTTTAGCAATTATAAATATGGTAGTAAATTGCTTCCTTGAACATAAAAATGATTTGATGTTTTGATTGCATCCATCACATGCATGTTGTCCTCCCAACAAATCTACCCCTTACACTTTTTTTCAACACCTCACCTACCTAAGAGTTGAAAATTTTAGCCTAAATAATTTATTGCAATGATTTCAACTTTAGTGAAAACAAAAGAAATAAAATATACCTTCATTTCATCAACCTTTGCTAAAAACATTCAAAATCAAGAAAAGCTAGACCTAAGAAAAGACATTCAATTTTCTTAATTTATTTATAGGTCAATAAATTCTTTGGAGTAATTTACATGTGTAACTTTATTACTAAATTCTCATTACAATAAAATCCCTACCTAAACATATTAAGAATAAAAATACAACTAATTTTAAAAATATATATAATTTAAGAAAACAAAAATTGTAGACTAAAAGTTTCAATAATAATATTTAGTATTAATAAGTTCATAATTTCAAATCTCACAAGAGAGGAGGATATACAGACCTCTTTTGTAATGCAGTTAGGTGTCTCCCACAAGAAATACAAAATAGTCTGATATTGCTCCAACCCATCTGTAAACCCATATACAGATTGCTGACATCATAGACTACAAAAGCTTAAGCTTATTTCTTTGCAATTTAATATCAAACTAGTTAAAAACATAAATACTATAACATGCTCCCTTACAGAGAGAAGTAATGATGTGCCCTTAACGCATAGAAAGAAAATATAATCAAACACAGACTTATATGATAACCAGTGCCAAGCACTAGTATATATGATCTGGCAGACGTGGTATGGGGATTGCATTCAACTGTGCAGCTTTCTTTAAAGAAAGTCCACACTCATCGCTCATGTCCATCTCTTCACACTTCATCCCATCAGGAAGTACCCATTCAAATGAATGAAGTAAAGAAGCTAAAATGAAATGAATCATCCGGCTTGCCAATGGAAGCCCAGGACAAATTCTTCTCCCCGCACTGAATGGGATTAGCTCAAAGTTCTGCCCTCCGTATTCTATCTTGCTATTCGGGAGCTCCAAAAATCTCTCAGGCATAAATTCCGATGGATTGTCCCAAACAGAAGGATCCCTCCCAATGGCCCACGCGTTCACAATCACCTGGCTGTCTTTGGGTATCACAAATCCCCCGATCTGACAGGAGCTTTCGGCTTTGTGGGGCACCAGCAGAGGACCCGACGGATGCAATCGGAATATCTCTTTCACGGCTGCATGGAGATAAGGCAGACAATTTATGTCAGATTCTTCCACTTTTCGGTTGCTGCCAATCACTTCATCCAGTTCTTGTCGCACTCTCCTTAATTTCTCTGGACTGCGAATGATTTCTGCCATGGCCCATTCGATTGTTATAGTGCTCGTCTCAATACCTGCAATAAACAATTCCTGAAACAAGAGAGCACAATTAGAGATATGGAAAATACAAGAGATTAATATACAAAAGATTAATAATAAAAGCATTATGTTTTGAAGTTTTTCAGTACTCACAACTATCAAGTTTCGAGCACCAACGAGACTGAAATCTTCACTAGTGCAATCCAGCAGAACATCCAGAAAATCCTGCTCGGAGTCCTTACGCTCAACGCTTTCCCTTCTGGCGGCAAGCCTCTTCTGAATGAATACATCGGTAAACTCATATAATGCCTTCAAATCCTTGGCCATTTCACGGGACACACCTTGGGGGTCGAGGAACCGGAGAAACGGAAAAAAATCCACCAAATTGAGCGTTCCGGAGAGCTCCACCATTTTCCCAATGGTATCCTTGAACCCCGCAGAAGCTGGATTGTGTGGATCGAAAACACTCGTGCTGAAGATCATCTTCCCTAACAAATTCAAAGACGTGCAGAAAACTGTCCTCCCGATATCCACAACCTTTCCCTTGTCCTCGAAAATGAGTCGAATCGTGTGAAAGACTTGATCTCTTCTGAGGTGTTGCAGAGCTTCTAGTCTTTTGTGGCTGAAAAGCTCGACTGTTAAAATGCGTCGGAGATGGCGCCAGTAAGGCCCATATTCCCCCCAAATTAGTGAGGACTTGTGATGGGAAATGGACTTGACTGCTTCTATCACCATCCGTCCGGCGAGGACATTGTCGTGCGTTTTGAGGACCTCTTTGGCCATTGCAGGAGAGGAGACCACCACAGTCGTTTTCATGCCCAGATGGAGAGTCATGATTGGGCCGTATTTCAGAGACAGGGCGTACAGAGACTCATGCGGCCTTTTCCCCAGCTGAAAGATGTTTCCGACAATAGGCCAAGCAGGAGGTCCGGGAGGAAGAGAAATTCTTGCCCTACTATCCCTTCTCCATAGGTGGAAGAATAACATGAGTGAAGCAACTGTAGGAAGGAGAAGAGGATAGCAAGAAAGCAGTGGAATGTCCATATAAACTGCAAACATGGCTATAGTTATTTGGTTTGGCTTTCCAGTATACACCATTTTATAGCCGGAATCATATCGGTGGTCGCAGTTTCGCCATTAAAGTCTTTGGGCAGAAGAAAATAACATTGGTAGTGGGCTCCATAGAAACTTTTTCCATATCAAATCTTGACTGTAAGACGCGATCTGTATTGTCAATCTTCAATGATGTAGAATTGTGTTACCGATGTTTTCGGGTTTAAAAGTTATACATATACATGCTACTTCAAAAACGCTATATTAGATTTATTTGTGGTTAGATAACAAAATATTTTAATCCATGTGTAATGAAAAATAAATAAATTTTCCTTATCCTTGGTCTACCTGAGTCCCGAGTCTAGGGCTATTCAGGCTTACGACCCCTAGACCCCATTGGGGGGTCATCTCATTGACCTTGCAAGGGGTACCCCTTCAACACCGCATTTAATTAACTTATTAAAATTGCAAAGTTGAGATATCAATTTTCCTTACAATGATATCTATTCAAAGTCAGTTTTACTTCAGGTATGATATTGGGTGAAAAAAAATTTATAATAGTAAATGTGATTTGGATATTTAGTTGTTGATTGTAAGAGTACTTAAATAAAATATAAATAAAAAAATCAAGCTTGTTCTAAGTGTGAAATCTAAAGAAAATGTGGACTTGATGAAGTATAGTCCCTTTCAATATTTAATTAGCAAAAAAATATTGAAAAATATTTCACTTTAAAATGAGAATGAAACATTTCTTTGGAAGCATAATTTTCACAAATTTAATGCAACAAGATCTTTAATATTAGAGGTATGGCCTTCATATTATTTATTTATTTATTTACTATAATCTTTGTGTTGTTGTCTCTAAAAGTATGTCAATTTATTCAAACTATGTACTTCTCCCTTTTTTATTGTAAATTTATTGATTCTTGTACATTATAATCTAAAATAGACACCATACTACCCTAGAAAACTTGGCTAAAATGCTATTTTATTGAACTAATAACTCTTATATAGATTATGCCTTGTTTTAATTGTTGTATTATTTTACTTTAATATTAATTGCCTTGTTGGGATGACCACACAACACAAACGTTAGTGGTTTGATCCTGCTTGAGCCCCATGTGTCCCACACACAAGCGGCTTCGATCCATTACCAAACAAACAAATAAATAAATAAATAAATATATATATATATATATATATATATATATTGTCTTGCTTATGTTAGATACCTACAAATTAATTATTTTAATTTTAGTCACATCCTCATATCTAAGATAAAAAAATTTCAAGTTAAAACAAGTGACAAAACTAAAAATAATTTAAGTTTCTTACCCATAAAATTTATCTTTATTTTCTATAAATTTTAAATGCCATTAATTTTCTAGAACTAATATAAGATTAAAGTTGCATCATTCATCTTTAACAACTAACTTATTTTATCCTTGAAAGAACAATAGACATAATAAAATTATTACGGTATCTATATGCTACCTAATTTACATCAAGTCAATGTTCTTCTAGTCTAGATTCTCCTGTCATGGTCTACATTATTTTCATTTAAGTCACATCCTCGAATCTAAGTTAAAAAAAAATGCAAGTTGAAACAAGTGACAAAACTAGTAAAATCAAACAACCAAAAAAACTAATAAACTTTGATTTTATTTACCCATAATGTTTGTCTTTGTTTTCTATAAATTTTAAATTTTATTATTGTCTAAAATTAGTATAACAATAGTCATTGCATTTTTTTCTTACAATTGATATGTTTTAGTCTAGAAATAATAGAAAACATAAAAATATATTACTCATACATACTCTAACTCATGTCCATGAAGTCAATATTCTTATAGTCTAGATTTTCCTAATAAATTTTACACCATTTTCATTTAACTCACATATTCACATCTAAATTTAACATTTTTCAAATTTTAACAAGCCACAAAACTAAAAACACTAGACTTTATTTACCATAACTTTTATCAATATCTTCTACAACTTTTCAATATTATTAATTTTCTAGACTTGATGTAGCATTCAAATCATTCATCACCAACAATTTAAATATTTTACCCTTGATTAAATAGAAAACATAAAAAATTATTACTCAATCCATATACTACCTTATGCCCATGAAGTCAATGTTCTTATGGATTTCCTTAGCGAATGGAATACTTAACAAGATTATTAAACTTGATTTCCTTTTATAATTGCATCTAGATTTTAAATTTTAAATTTTTGATAATTGTATGGACCCAAGAGAAATATATAACATCACACCTACAAATTGTTATATATATATGGTCCACATAACTCAAAAATTTAAGTATGTGATGTTAATTGTTATATGTATCTCTCATGTCTATGAAGTCAATGTTCTTATAGTCTAGATTCTCCTAATAAAGTTTACATTATTTTCATTGAAGTCACATCCCCACACCTACATTTAACATTTTCCAAATTAAAACAAGTGAGAAAACTAAAATTACTTGATTTTATTTACCATAACTTTATCTTTATTTTCTATAAATTTTAAATATTATTAATTTTCTAGACCTAATACAACATTAAATTCATCCCATTCAATACCAACAATTTAACTGTGTTACCCCTAAATTTAAAATAAATAAGAGTATTAAAAACTATTACTCAATTCATAAACCTCATGCCCATAAATTAAACGTTCTTCTAGCTTTCCTTTACAAGTGGAAGATGTGACGTGTTTATTAAACTCGATTATATTGTGTACTTGCATCTAAATTTTATATATTAAATTTTCAAAAATTATTTGGACCTAAGAGTTTATCTTGTACACTTGTATATAAATTTTAGATATTAAATTTTCAATAATTAAACTTGATTATCTTATGTACTTATATCTAGATTTTATATATTAATTTTTCAAAAATTACATAGACTCAAAAGAAATATATAACATCACACCCACAATTATTATCAATATCTTTTAGATCCACATAATTTTAAAAAAATTAATTACATAATATTAATTGAGCTCATAAATTTCCAAAAATTACACAACTATTCTCATGGCAGACGTAATAATGAAAGAATTGAGACATCTATATCTTTTCCTTTTTTATAACTAAGAGTATGATTACGAACTCTATAAATCTGTAAAGATCACATGATTTGACACCATATTGAGTTGTGTTTGAATTTTATTTTCATTCATCTAATTATGTCTATTAGGGAATTTGCATATGAATGTGTAATAGACTAATATATTATTTATATACGTATGAATTGTAAATGGTGATCATTGTGGCAATGGTAGAGGTTGGTGAAATAAAACAAATAAAGGTAAAATAATGTTTTTATTTCTTTCAAGGTACACTAGTTATGAAATGGAGTCATACACACAAACTATTATGTTATTTTAATTTTTAAATTGTTGAGAATTTTTTCTATAAAATTTAGTTAGATTTGTTTGAGAAGAAACATATATTCTACAAAATGTGTTAAATAATTTGTTTTTCGTAAATGTTACTAAAACATATTTTTTAATTAGGACTGAGTTGTGTTCTTCTTGATGAAGTACTTTTATCAATATCTTCTACAACTTTTCAATATTATTTATTTTCTAGACTTGATGTAGCATTCAAATCATTCATCACCAACAATTTAAATATTTTACCCTTGATTAAATAGAAAACATAAAAAATTATTACTCAATCCATATACTACCTTATGCCCATGAAGTCAATGTTCTTATGGATTTCCTTAGCTAATGGAATACTTGACAAGACTATTAAACTTAATTTTCTTTTATAATTGCATCTAGATTTTAAATTTTAAATTTTCGATAATTGTATGGACCCAAGAGAAATATATAACATCACACCTACAAATTGTTATATATATATGGTCCACATAACTCAAAAATTTAAGTATGTGATGTTAATTGTTATATGTATCTCTCATGTCTATGAAGTCAATGTTCTTATAGTCTAGATTCTCCTAATAAAGTTTACATTATTTTCATTGAAGTCACATCCCCACACCCACATTTAACATTTTCCAAATTAAAACAAGTGAGAAAACTAAAATTACTTGATTTTATTTACCATAACTTTATCTTTATTTTCTATTAATTTTAAATATTATTAATTTTCTAGACCTAATACAACATTAAATTCATCCCATTCAATACCAACAACTTAACTGTGTTACCCCTAAATTTAAAATAAATAAGAGTATAAAAAACTATTACTCAATTCATAAACCTCATGCCCATGAATTAAACATTCTTCTAGCTTTCCTTTACAAGTGGAAGATGTGACATGTTTATTAAACTCGATTATATTGTGTACTTGCATCTAAAATTTATATATTAAATTTTCAAAAATTATTTGGACCTAAGAGTTTATCTTGTACACTTGTATATAAATTTTAGATATTAAATTTTCAATAATTAAACTTGATTATCTTATGTACTTATATCTAAATTTTATATATTAATTTTTCCAAAATTACATAGACTCAAAAGAAATATATAACATCACACCCACAATTATTATCAATATCTTTTAGATCCACATAATTTTAAAAAAATTAATTACATAATATTAATTGAGCTGATAAATTTCCAAAAATTACACAACTATTCTCATGGCAGACGTAATAATGAAAGAATTGAGACATCTATATCTTTTCCTTTTTTATAACTAAGAGTATGATTACGAACTCTATAAAGCCGTAAAGATCACATGATTTGACACCATATTGAGTTGTGTTTGAATTTTATTTTCATTCATCTAATTATGTCTATTAGGGAACTTGCATATGAATGTGTAATAGACTAATATATTATTTATATACGTATGAATTGTAAATGGTGATCATTGTGGCAATGGTAGAGTTTGGTGAAATAAAACAAATAAAGGTAAAATAATGTTTTTATTTCTTTCAAGGTACACTAGTTATGAAATGGAGTCATACACACAAACTATTATGTTATTTTAATTTTTAAATTGTTGAGAATTTTTTCTATAAAATTTAGTTAGATTTGTTTGAGAAGAAACATATATTCTACAAAATGTGTTAAATAATTTGTTTTTCATAAATTTTACTAAAACATATTTTTTAATTAGGACTGAGTTGTGTTCTTCTTGATGAAGTACTTTTATCAATATCTTCTACAACTTTTCAATATTATTTATTTTCTAGACTTGATGTAGCATTCAAATCATTCATCACCAACAATTTAAATATTTTACCCTTGATTAAATAGAAAACGTAAAAAATTATTACTCAATCCATATACTACCTTATGCCCATGAAGTCAATGTTCTTATGGATTTCCTTAGCTAATGGAATACTTGACAAGATTATTAAACTTGATTTTCTTTTATAATTGCATCTAGATTTTAAATTTTAAATTTTCGATAATTGTATGGACCCAAGAGAAATATATAACATCACACCTACAAATTGTTATATATATATGGTCCACATAACTCAAAAATTTAAGTATGTGAGGTTAATTGTTATATGTATCTCTCATGTCTATGAAGTCAATGTTCTTATAGTCTAGATTCTCCTAATAAAGTTTACATTATTTTCATTGAAGTCACATCCCCACACCTACATTTAACATTTTCCAAATTAAAACAAGTGAGAAAACTAAAATTACTTGATTTTATTTACCATAACTTTATCTTTATTTTCTATAAATTTTAAATATTATTAATTTTCTAGACCTAATACAACATTAAATTCATCCCATTCAATACCAACAATTTAAATGTGTTACCCCTAAATTTAAAATAAAAAATAGTATAAAAAACTATTACTCAATTCATAAACCTCATGCCCATGAATTAAACGTTCTTCTAGATTTCCTTTACAAGTGGGAAATGTGACATGTTTATTAAACTTGATTATATTGTGTAGTTGCATCTAAATTTTATATATTAAATTTTCAAAAATTATATGGACCTAAGAGTTTATATTGTACACTTGTATCTAAATTTTAGATATTAAATTTTCAATAATTAAACTTCATTATCTTATGTGCTTATATCTAGATTTTATATATTAATTTTTCAAAAATTACATAGACTCAAAAGAAATATATAACATCACACCCACAATTATTATAAATATCTTTTAGATCCACATAATTTAAAAAAAATTAATTACATAATATTAATTGAGCTCATAGATTTCCAAAAATTACACAACTATTCTCATGGCAGACGTAATAATGAAAGAATTGAGAAATCTATATCTTTTCCTTTTTTATAACTAAGAGTGTGATTATGAACTCTATAAAGCCGTAAAGATCACATGATTTGACACCATATTGAGTTGTGTTTGAATTTTATTTTCATTCATCTAATTATGTCTATTAGGGAACTTGCATATGAATGTGTAATAGAATAATATATTATTTATATACGTATGAATTGTAAATGGTGATCATTGTGGCAATTGAAGAGGTTGGTGAAATAAAACAAATAAAGGTAAAATAATGTTTTTATTTCTTTCGAGGTACACTAGTTATGAAATGGAGTCATACACACAAACTATTATGTTATTTTAATTTTTAAATTGTTGAGAATGTTTTCTATAAAATTTAGTTAGATTTGTTTGAGAAGAAACATATATTCTACAAAATGTGTTAAAAAATTTGTTTTTCATAGATGTTACTAAAACATATTTTTTAATTAGGACTAAGTTGTGTTCTTCTTGATGAAGTACTTTTATCAATATCTTCTACAACTTTTCAATATTAATTATTTTCTAGACTTGATGTAGCATTCAAATCATTCATCACCAACAATTTAAATATTTTACCCTTGATTAAATAGAAAACATAAAAAATTATTACTCAATACATATACTACCTTATGCCCATGAAGTCAATGTTCTTATGGATTTCCTTAGCTAATGGAATACTTGACAAGATTATTAAACTTGATTTTCTTTTATAATTGCATCTAGATTTTAAATTTTAAATTTTTGATAATTGTATGGACCCAAGAGAAATATATAACATCACACCTACAAATTGTTATATATATATGGTCCACATAACTCAAAAATTTAAGTATGTGATGTTAATTGTTATATGTATCTCTCATGTCTATGAAGTCAATGTTCTTATAATCTAGATTCTCCTAATAAAGTTTACATTATTTTCATTGAAGTCACATCCCCATACCTACATTTAACATTTTCCAAATTAAAACAAGTGAGAAAATGAAAATTACTTGATTTTATTTACCATAACTTTATCTTTATTTTCTATAAATTTTAAATATTATTAATTTTCTAGACCTAATACAACATTAAATTCATCCCATTCAATACCAATAATTTAAATGTGTTACCCCTAAATTTAAAATAAATAAGAGTATAAAGACTATTACTTAATTCATAAACCTCATGCCCATGAATTAAACGTTCTTCTAGATTTCTTTTACAAGTGGAAGATGTGACATGTTTATTAAACTCGATTATATTGTGTAGTTGCATCTAAATTTTATATATTAAAATTTCAAAAATTATATGGACCTAAGAGTTTATCTTGTACACTTGTATCTAAATTTTAGATATTAAATTTTCAATAATTAAACTTGATTATCTTATGTACTTATATCTAGATTTTATATATTAATTTTTCAAAAATTACATAGACTCAAAAGAAATATATAACATCACACCCACAATTATTATAAATATCTTTTAGATCCACATAATTTTAAAAAATTAATTACATAATATTAATTGAGCTCATAAATTTCCAAAAATTACACAACTATTCCCATGGCAAACGTAATAATGAAAGAATTGAGACATCTATATCTTTTCCTTTTTTATAACTAAGAGTATGATTATGAACTCTATAAAGCCGTAAAGATCACATGATTTGACACCATATTGAGTTGTGTTTGAATTTTATTTTCATTCATCTAATTATGTCTATTAGGGAACTTGCATATGAATGTGTAATAGAATAATATATTATTTATATACGTATGAATTGTAAATGGTGATCATTGTGGCAATGGTAGAGGTTGGTGAAATAAAACAAATAAAGGTAAAATAATTATTTATTTCTTTCAAGGTACACTAGTTATGAAATGGAGTCATACACACAAACTATTATGTTATTTTAATTTTTGAATTGTTGAGAATTTTTTCTATAAAATTTAGTTAGATTTGTTTGAGAAGAAACATATATTCTACAAAATGTGTTAAATAATTTGTTTTTCGTAAATGTTACTAAAACATATTTTTTAATTAGGACTGAGTTGTGTTCTTCTTGATGAAGTACTTTTATCAATATCTTCTACAACTTTTCAATATTATTAATTTTCTAGACTTCATGTAGCATTCAAATCATTCACCACCAACAATTTAAATATTTTACCCTTGATTAAATAGAAAACATAAAAAATTATTACTCAATCCATATACTACCTTATGCCCATGAAGTCAATGTTCTTATGGATTTCCTTAGCTAATAGAATACTTCACAAGATTATTAAACTTGATTTTCTTTTATAATTGCATCTAGATTTTAAGTTTTAAATTTTCGATAATTGTATGGACCCAAGAGAAATATATAACATCACACCTACAAATTGTTATATATATATGGTCAACATAACTCAAAAATTTAAGCATGTGATGTTAATTGTTATATGTATCTCTCATGTCTATGAAGTCAATGTTCTTATAGTCTAGATTCTCCTAATAAAGTTTACATTATTTTCATTGAAGTCACATCCCCACACCTACATTTAACATTTTCCAAATTAAAACAAGTGAGAAAACTAAAATTACTTGATTTTATTTACCATAACTTTATCTTTATTTTCTATAAATTTTAAATATTACTAATTTTCTAGACCTAATACAACATTAAATTCATCCCATTCATTACCAACAATTTAAATGTCTTACCCCTAAATTTAAAATAAAAAAGAGTATAAAAAACTATTACTCAATTCATAAACCTCATGCCCATGAATTAAACATTCTTCTATATTTCCTTTACAAGTGGAAGATGTGACATGTTTGTTAAACATGATTATATTGTGTAGTTGCATCTAAATTTTATATATTAAATTTTCAAAAATTATATGGACCTAAGAGTTTATCTTGTACACTTGTATCTAAATTTTAGATATTAAATTTTCAATAATTAAACTTGATTATCTTATGTACTTATATCTAGATTTTATATATTAATTTTTCGAAAATTACATAGACTCAAAAGAAATATATAACATCACACCCACAATTATTATAAATATCTTTTAGATCCACATAATTTAAAAAAAATTAATTACATAATATTAATTGAGCTCATACATTTCCAAAAATTACACAACTATTCTCATGGCAGACGTAATAATGAAAGAATTGAGACATCTATATCTTTTCCTTTTTTATAACTAAGAGTATGATTACGAACTCTATAAAGCCGTAAAGATCACATGATTTGACACCATATTGAGTTGTGTTTGAATTTCATTTTCATTCATCTAATTATGTCTATTAGGGAACTTGCATATGAATGTGTAATAGAATAATATATTATTTATATACGTATGAATTGTAAATGGTGATCATTGTGGCAATGGTAGAGGTTGGTGAAATAAAACAAATAAAGGTAAAATAATGTTTTTATTTCTTTCAAGGTACACTAGTTATGAAATGGAGTCATACACACAAACTATTATGTTATTTTAATTTTTAAATTGTTGAGAATTTTTTCTATAAAATTTAGTTAGATTTGTTTGAGAAGAAACATATATTCTACAAAATGAGTTAAATAATTTGTTTTTCGTAAATGTTACTAAAACATATTTTTTAATTAGGACTGAGTTGTGTTCTTCTTGATGAAGTACTTTTATCAATATCTTCTACAACTTTTCAATATTATTAATTTTCTAGACTTGATGTAGCATTCAAATCATTCATCACCAACAATTTAAATATTTTACCCTTGATTAAATAGAAAACATAAAAAATTATTACTCAATCCATATACTACCTTATGCCCATGAAGTCAATGTTCTTATGGATTTCCTTAGCTAATGGAATACTTGACAAGATTATTAAACTTGATTTTCTTTTATAATTGCATCTAGATTTTAAATTTTAAATTTTTGATGATTGTATGGACCCAAGAGAAATATATAACATCACACCTACAAGTTGTTATATATATATGGTCCACATAACTCAAAAATTTAAGTATGTGATGTTAATTGTTATATGTATCTCTCATGTCTATGAAGTCAATGTTCTTATAGTCTAGATTCTCCTAATAAAGTTTACATTATTTTCATTGAAGTCACATCCACACACCTACATTTAACATTTTCCAAATTAAAACAAGTGAGAAAACTAAAATTTCTTGATTTTATTTACCATAACTTTATCTTTATTTTCTATAAATTTTAAATATTATTAATTTTCTAGACCTAATACAACATTAAATTCATCCCATTCAATACCAACAATTTAAATGTGTTACCCCTAAATTTAAAATAAAAAAGAGTATAAAAAACTATTACTCAATTCATAAACCTCATGCCCATGAATTAAACGTTCTTCTAGATTTCCTTTACAAGTGGAAGATGTGACATGTTTATTAAACTCGATTATATTGTGTAGTTGCATCTAAATTTTAGATATTAAATTTTCAAAAATTATATGGACCTAAGAGGTTATGTTGTACACTTGTATCTAAACTTTAGATATTAAATTTTCAATAATTGAACTTTATTATCTTATGTACTTATATCTAGATTTTATATATTAATTTTTTGAAAATTACATAGAGTCAAAAGAAATATATAACATCACACCCACAATTATTATAAATATCTTTTAGATCCACATAATTTTAAAAAAATTAATTACATAATATTAATTGAGTTCATAAATTTCCAAAAATTACACAACTATTCTCATGGCAGACGTAATAATGAAAGAATTGAGACATCTATATCTTTTCCTTTTTTATAACTAAGAGTATGATTACGAATTCTATAAAGCCATAAAGATCACATGATTTGACACCATATTGAGTTGTGTTTGAATTTCATTTTCATTCATCTAATTATGTCTATTAGGGAACTTGTGTATGAATGTGTAATAGAATAATATATTATTTATATACTTATGAATTGTAAATGGTGATCATTGTGGCAATTGCAGAGGTTGGTGAAATAAAACAAATAAAGGTAAAATAATATTTTTATTTCTTTCAAGGTACACTAGTTATGAAATGGAGTCATACACACAAACTATTATGTTATTTTAATTTTTAAATTGTTGAGAATTTTTTCTATAAAATTTAGTTAGATTTGTTTGAGAAGAAACATATATTCTACAAAATGTGTTAAACAATTTGTTTTTCGTAAATGTTACTAAAACATATTTTTTAATTAGGACTGAGTTTTGTTCTTCTTGATTAAGTACTTTTATCAATATCTTCTACAACTTTTCAATATTATTAATTTTCTAGACTTGATGTAGCATTCAAATCATTCATCACCAACAATTTAAATATTTTACCCTTGATTAAATAGAAAACATAAAAAATTATTACTCAATCCATATACTACCTTTTGCCGATGAAGTAAATGTTCTTATGGATTTCCTTAGCTAATGGAATACTTGACAAGATTATTAAACTTGATTTTCTTTTATAATTGCATCTAGATTTTAAATTTTAAATTTTCGATAATTGTATGCACCCAATTGAAATATATAACATCACACCTACAAGTTGTTATATATATATGGTCCACATAACTCAAAAATTTAAATATGTGATGTTAATTGTTATATGTATCTCTCATGTCTATGAAGTCAATGTTCTTATAGTCTAGATTCTCCTAATAAAGTTTACATTATTTTCGTTGAAGTCACATCCACACACCTACATTTAACATTTTCCAAATTAAAACAAGTGAGAAAACTAAAATTACTTGATTTTATTTACCATAACTTTATCTTTATTTTCTATAAATTTTAAATATTATTAATTTTCTAGACCTAATACAACATTAAATTCATCCCATTCAATACCAACAATTTAAATGTCTTACCCCTAAATTTAAAATAAAAAAGAGTATAAAAAACTATTACTCAATTCATAAACCTCATGCCCATGAATTAAATGTTCTCCTAGATTTCCTTTACAAGTGGAAGATGTGACATGTTTAGTAAACTTGATTATATTGTGTAGTTGCATCTAAATTTTATATATTAAATTTTCAAAAATTATATGGACCTAAGAGTTTATCTTGTACACTTGTATCTAAATTTTAGATACTAAATTTTCAATAATTAAACTTGATTATCTTATGTACTTATATCTAGATTTTATATATTAATATTTCAAAAATTACATAGACTCAAAAGAAATATATAACATCACACCCACAATTATTATAAATATCTATTAGATCCACATAATTTTAAAAAAATTAATTACATAATATTAATTGAGTTCATAAATTTCCAAAAATTACACAACTATTCTCATGGCAGACGTAATAATGAAAGAATTGAGACATCTATATATTTTCCGTTTTTATAACTAAGAGTATGATTACGAACTCTATAAAGCCGTAAAGGTCACATGATTTGACACCATATTGAGTTGTGTTTGAATTTCATTTTCATTCATCTAATTATGTCTATTAGGGAACTTGCATATGAATGTGTAATAGAATAATATATTATTTATATATGTATGAATTGTAAATGGTGATCATTGTGGCAATGGTAGAGGTTGGTGAAATAAAACAAACAAAGTTAAAATAATGTTTTTATTTCTTTCAAGGTACACTGGTTATGAAATTGAGTCATACACACAAACTATTATGTTATTTTAATTTTTAAATTGTTGAGAATTTTTTCTATAAAATTTAATTAGATTTGTTTGAGAAGAAACATATATTCTAAAAAATGTGTTAAATAATTTGTTTTTCGTAAATGTTACTAGAACATATTTTTTATTTAGGACTGAGTTGTGTTCTTCTTGATGAAGTACTTTTATCAATATCTTCTACAACTTTTCAATATTATTAATTTTCTAGACTTGATGTAGCATTCAAATCATTCATCACCAACAATTTAAATATTTTACCCTTGATTAAATAGAAAACATAAAAAATTATTACTCAATCCATATACTACCTTATGCCCATGAAGTCAATGTTCTTATGGATTTCCTTAGCTAATGGAATACTTGACAAGATTATTAAACTTGATTTTCTTTTATAATTGCATCTAGATTTTAAATTTTAAATTTTCGATAATTGTATGGACCCAAGAGAAATATATAACATCACACCTACAAATTGTTATATATATATGGTCCACATAACTCAAAAATTTAAGTATGTGATGTTAATTGTTATATGTATCTCTCATGTCTATGAAGTCAATGTTCTTATAGTCTAGATTCTCCTAATAAAGTTTACATTATTTTCATTGAAGTCACATCCCCACACCTACATTTAACATTTTCCAAATTAAAACAAGTGAGAAAACTAAAATTACTTGATTTTATTTACCATAACTTTATCTTTATTTTCTATAAATTTTAAATATTATTAATTTTGTAGACCTAATACAACATTAAATTCATTCCATTCATTACCAACAATTTAAATGTGCTACCCCTAAATTTAAAATAAAAAAGAGTATAAAAAACTATTACTCAATTCATAAACCTCATGCCCATGAATTAAACGTTCTTCTAGATTTCCTTTACAAGTGGAAGATGTGACATGTTTATTAAACTTGATTATATTGTGTAGTTGCATCTAAATTTTATATATTAAATTTTCAAAAATTATATGGACCTAAGAGTTTATCTTGTACACTTGTATCTAAATTTTAGATATTAAATTTTCAATAATTAAACTTGATTATCTTATGTACTTATATCTAGATTTTATATATTAATTTTTTGAAAATTAAATAGACTCAAAAGAAACATATAACATCACACCCACAATTATTATAAATATCTTTTAGATCCAAATAATTTTTAGAAAATTAATTACATAATATTAATTGAGCTCATAAATTTCCAAAAATTACACAACTATTCTCATGGCAGACGTAATAATGAAAGAATTGAGACATCTATATCTTCTCCTCTTTTATAACTAAGAGTATGATTACGAACTCTATAAAGCCGTAAAGATCACATGATTTGACACCATATTGAGTTGTGTTTGAATTTTATTTTCATTCATCTAATTATGTCTATTAGGGAACTTGCGTATGAATGTGTAATAGAATAATATATTATTTATATACGTATTACGATCAATCAAGAGCATAATTCATATTGAACTCATTATCCAAATTATCTGTCTAACACGATTAGACCAGATTCGGTCAAATCTGTCTGTTTTATAAAACAAACAACTAGAATCTGAATCTATTCATTATATCACCGATAATACAATTATTGATTTGCTTGATATTCCTTCATAATATATTGTCATTTGCCATATATTAAAAAATATTATTCAATTAAAAACTTTTTATATAATAATGGAGTTCTTAGATTCAATGGCACATTCAGTCAAAATTTATGATACATGCATTGGTTGTACCCAGTGTGTACGAGCGTGTCCCACAGATGTATTAGAAATGATACCTTGGTAAGGATGCAAAGCTAAGCAAATTGCTTCTGCTCCAAGAACAGAAGACTGCGTAGGTTGTAAGAGGTGTGAATCGGCTTGTCCAACGGATTTCTTAAGCGTACGTGTTTATTTATGGCATGAAACAACGCGCAGTATGGGTCTAGCTTACTGATCCATGAAAAAAGAAAGATAGTTAGATTCATCCCATACATATTTTTCATTCTCCTTTTCCTCTTTCACTGATCAAAACCCATATCAAGGATAGATCCCCCCTCAGGTGGGGCAAAAGTTGGAAGCGTTTTTGCCCTCAATAATAGGAAAGCAAAGGCCAGGACGTAGGGGGAGCCGGCACTGGAGCAGAGGTACTATGGCAGTTAGTGGACTCCCACAACTATCTCTGCTCCATCCGGGGGTGCCAACTATCTAGTGGAATGCCCATTAGAATAGTAGGGGCTTAAAACCAGACGGAGAAAGGGAGGGGGTTTCAATCGTCGAATCCGTAGCAAAGGAACCACCCGCATAGGCATAGCCCGTAGCTTCCCTTCGTTTGGTTAAAGATCCCGCCATTGAATCTGGTGTTGACTATATACGTCACATGGGTGGTTATATTCGAGATCGATTATAAACTATCTAGCCGTTTAATGACTCGGTGGGGAGAGGGGGAAAAATAAGACCTTACCGTTCTTTGAAACCCGGATCTTTCGCCGTTTCAAGCATAGGTTGGTCGAACGCGAGATAATCGTGACGAAGCTGAGGATAAATCCAGATCAAATACATGTTATTGAAAATCATAGTGCCTTTAATTTCTAAATATGAGTTTATTATGTTTGTTCTATAATATATTTTTTAAAGAAGCATGAAAGGATACACATCAATATTTGTGTTCTAAGTAATGGAACACAATAAACATGTATCCTCCAGCCAAACCCGAAAGACCATAAATTTAGATCCATCACAATTTCAATCAATCTCCCTTCCATATGAAGGATCAATACAAGAGACATCACCTCCTTAATAAGATAATCTATTCCAAAGAAGCACTAGAAGAACTTTGTGGAGTAAGCTCTGAAACCCTTAATCTAAGCTCTAAAAGGATTGGATACATCTATGTAGAAACACTAGAGAACTCTTGATCAAGGATCCTCATAAGCATCATAATAAGAAAATAGAATAAGAATCTCTATGAAAAAAATATAGAAAATTCTCAATATAACACAATCCTAGAATCTATGAAGCAACAATTGATTTAGAACTAAAATGAACTGCAGAAATAAAAAATAGCACTTTCCCAAGTGACCACCATATGTCCAAGTAATTCTTTAGAGTACCCATCATGCAATATTTGAAATAAATTGTACTTGGGGCTACAAAGGAAAAAAAGTACATAGATGGCTATATTGAGATCCTCAATACCTTTCCAATGCAACTAGAAACATCGAAATCAAACTATCTAGGAAAAAATTATGAGCTTATGAGCCAAAAATGATGATCTAACTTCAACTAACTAAAATGCCATCAAACAAAAAAATCTAGAAAACTAACCTATGTCACTGTGAAGTTGATGAAACTTTCTCTGTAATGATGTCTCATTTCTAAGAACCTAACTATGCACACCCAAGTTATGCCAGTTTAAAAAATAGCATATATGGAACCTATGAGGTCAAAGAGGGGTCAAAAATTAGGCCCTAGGTGCTTATGTCCTGGTCATCGATGTGACCAACCACTTGCAAGTGGAAAAAATAAAGCCATTGTCAAGGGTGGTAGTGCTAGAACTAGCAATGGCTAGATGGCAGCTTTGTGCCCATCCCCTCCACCCCCTCACCTGTTAAGGGATAAGACCCAATACCTAGATCACATAAGACCCCATTCTAATTTTAAAGTGATAACCCCATGTAAAACCAACAAATAATAAAATAGAATAGAATTATTAAAAATTTGACCAACTTCATACCATTCGATGTAATGTGTAGTCTGCAAAAGATGACATAGAGGTAGTGTAATGCCCACATAGGAAAGGAAATCTTCCCAAAATGATGTTGAACTTCTATCAACTGGGTGATGACACCAAGTGGTGTGATGCTTGCATAGACATTGTATGGACCATAAGGATTGTATGGATCCATACAACGATAATAATGGTAAAAAAATCTTGAAGCCTCCCAATAAAAAGTCTAATAATTCAATGATTTGGTAGTCATTTTTATGGTTTTGAAGCCTTTTGACATAATGGCAGGGTCAAATTTTCCCCAATCTGCTCCAATATATTATCTACCTCTCAAATTCGTATCTTGTGCTATCTTCAAACCCTCATTATTTTGACAAAATCTTTCTAAATTTGACAAAATAAAAGCCAATCCTGGCTTTCTCAAATGCCTTGGATTCAATCGTGAGGTCAATCAAACCCCAAAATGTACCCAACAAGATCTTCAAGTCATATGATCACTCTCCAATACGAGAATGACTCCTCAACACCCTTGAATCATTGGTAGATAAAAATTGCTTCCACAAGAGAGAATGGTAAGATAACTTACATAATATTTCATAAATTATTAATGATCGAATATGAAAATAAATGTACAAGAATCCTTGCTTATATAGGCAAGGTATGATGAGATATATGCACAACTACCCTTGATACAAATATAAAATGAAAAATGCAAATATTAAATGCCTAGATAACTAAAAGTAAATAATGAGACATGGCCTCATTATAATGAACTTTTAGAAATGACACCCAGGATATAATGATAACCAACTTAGGCTAATGATGTACCTAACTTAGGATGTAATCTTGGGCGTATGTAAACGTAACATATGAATAGGTTCCCACTAATAACTAGATAGGAAATAAGCTCATTAATAGTAAAATTTTATCAGTGTAAATTTGTTTATTTTAAAATTAAGTCATCTTTCTTTTATTGTATACCTAAGAAAAAAATATTGAACTCACATCCTCACGTATAATGTTCAACTTTTTAAAAATATTTGATGAAACTAAAAATCTTTAGTTGATTTTATTTACTCATAACATTTATCATTATTTTGTATAATTTTCTAATGTTATTATATTTTAAAACCTAAAATATATCATTAAATTTATTGCATTCATCTCTAATAATTAAAATCTTTTATTCATCATAAAATTTAGGTATTGGAAATAGGGGTCTAAGCTAAAGGTTCCTCTGATGGACTTGCAATTCT
The DNA here is from genome assembly GCF_030272615.1 of Cryptomeria japonica. Taxonomy (NCBI): domain Eukaryota; kingdom Viridiplantae; phylum Streptophyta; class Pinopsida; order Cupressales; family Cupressaceae; genus Cryptomeria; species Cryptomeria japonica. Next base: position 126,478,052 of record NC_081408.1, on the reverse strand, counting down.
CTGGAAACCAAGCTCAATATCCTTTGAGAAGAAACCTAAAGGGAAAAAATAGACTGGAGGTATGATCAAGATATTGAATGCAAATTTAGGTTTCATGCTTATTATTGTATATGGACTCATCCCTAATTTGAAGAAAATAGAACTATGTGGAGAACTAGATATAACTATTTATCCTCCTTCCCTATCCCTCATACAATAATTGGGGGAGATTTGAATGCAATAGTTCACTCCTCAAACAAGAGAGGAGGAATTGAAAGGATGATCCAGTCTCAAATGGACTTCAAGGAATGGGTTAGAAGATGTTGTCTTCTAGAAATTGAGACAGATAACCAAATGTTCACTTGGAAAAACAAAAGATTGGGCTTTGGTCACATTGCTGAAAAGTTGGATATCTTTGTCCTCCAAGGGGATCTTTCTACTTTTCCTTTTTGATTTAATGTGTCCATTTTTTCATGCTCAGGTACAAACCATTTTCCAGTGCAACTAGAAATAATTAGAGACAAGAAACCTGTATGTAAACTTTTTAAGTCTGATAATATGTGGATGAGAGAGAGAGAGAGAGAAAAATTAATTTAATTGAATGCTTGTGGGGGAAAGAATAGCATGTTGGACCAAAACTCTTCTTCTTTGTGGCTAAGTTGAAGACAATCAAATAGAGGCTCTTGAAATGGAACAAAGAACATTTTAAGGATATTTTCCAAGAGAAAGAGGGATTAGAAACAGAATTAAAAGACCTAAATGAACAAGTCAAGGGAGATGTGGCTAACAGAAGGAGATAAGAATTATAAATTCTTCCACAATGCCACTAAACAAAAAAGAAATGTCAATAGGATTATTAGAATAAAAAAGAAGGATGGTTCATATGTGGAAGATCTGGAGGAAATAGCTAAGAAGGTAGTTTCAGGGTAAGTGCACCAAGATGGGGGACCAAAAAGTTACCAATTTTTTTTGCCCAAAAGTAGCCATTTGGCTCATGCCAAATATGGTGCTTGCCATTTTTGGTCTGCTCCAATAGGCTTGGCATGCCCAACCTAAGGGTTAGTCACACCAAATCTATTTAGCATGTACCAAATAAGGTGAGCACCAAATTTGGCATGTGCTAATAGAATTACATGAATTGCATTTTGACAAGTGTGTTTCCATTTGAAAAGTACAAATTGTCTTTCTCTTTCATTCTCTGTTTAAATGTATACATGAAATATAACATTTAATTCTATACTTTAAGTTATATTTCATTTATATATTGGCAGGATGTTTGAAAGTGGTTTTAGATATCTAGGAGTTATAATGTAGATTCTAGGTTTTAGATGATCCTTTAAATTTTTAGGCTTAGTCAAATTTCAGTAATCAACATGAATCTATCAGCATTCTCTCACTCTCTCTATGTCATTATATTTATCTCCCCCTAACTCTAAACTTATAGACATTTCTCTATCACTTTTCCTCTATACCATTTCTACCTCTCTCTATCTCACTCTCTCCTCTCAACCCTAAGATCTAGCACTACTTGTTTACCTCTCTTTCCTACTATATGTTTTTTCTCTCTCTCTTTACACTCCTCCCCCTCACTACCTTTGTTTCTCTAGGTCTCTCCCACCTTATCTCCCTTTGTACCTCACCTTGATTTCTTACCCCCATCTCTATCCCTTCCTCCATCACTCTCTTTTATTTTCTCTCCCTCTCTTATTATTTCTCTCCCCTCTCCATTCTCTCGATCATTACTTCTTCATCCCACCCTCTACTTACCTCTATGTATACCTCTCTTCCTCTTCACCCCTATCTCATTACCCACCTCTCCCCATCTATCTCTCTCACCTTTATCTTACCCCTAGGTCTCTTTCCCCTCTCTCCTGAGGCTCTAAGTCTCTTCACTCTCTAGTTCATTACCTCCCTCTCCATCTCTCTCCCTATCTTCATACCCATATTTCTCTCTTTATTAACATCTCTATCCCTCACCTCTCTACATCTCCCCTCTCTAGTTATCTTCCACCATCTCTCCTTCTCTACTTTTCCTTCCCTCTTTGCCCCCATCTCTATCCATGCCTCCTTTCCTCTTTCTTCCCCCTCTCTCTCTCTCATCATCCCTACATCTCTCCCTCCCTCCATATCTCATTACCCACTTGTATCCTTCTCTATCTCTCTTACATTTATCTCTCTCCCTAAGATCTAGGTATATCACCTCTAGAAAAAGAGATCCCAAGTGAGAGAGAGGGAGGAAAAGAGAGGGAGAGACCTAAGAGAGAGAAAGTGGGGAGGGAGGCATTGAGAGAAACAGAGGGAGAGACCTAAGAGAGAGGGGGGGTTGATGGAAACAGAGTGAGAGACTAGATAGAGAGGAAGGGATGGAAAGAGAGGGAGAGGCCAGACAGAGAAAGTGGGAGATATAGAATGGGTAAGTGGGATAGACAGATAGACAGACAAACAGACAAATAGAGATAAAGAGACAAAGAGATAGAGAGATAGATAGACATAAAGATAGAGAGACATAGACAAAGATAGATACAGAGATAGAGAGAAACAAAGAGAGACAGAGATAGAGACAAAGATAGAGACAAAGAGACAAAGAGATATAGAGAGAGATAGAGATAAAGACAGAGAGATAGAGAGAGACAGAGAGGGTGGGAGGAAGGGAGGGGATTATGGAAAAATATGAATATAATAAGGATAGATCACATAGAGAGAGATAGATAGATAGAGATAGAGATAGAGACAAAGATATAGAGATAGAGATAGAGATAGAGACAAAGATGAAGATAGAGACAGACAGATAGATATGGAGAGACAAAGAAAGACAAAGGAAAAGATAGAGATAGAGATAGACACACCACAAATACACACACACATAGATATGGAGGGAGGAAGGGAGTGGTTGATGAAAATAAATGCAAATACCAAGGATAGAGAGAGAGAGAGAGAGGAAAGGAAGTGTTTATGGAAAGACAGGGATATATCAAGGAGTGAGAGCCTAAAGATTGAAGGGGGAAGGGATGGAAAGAGAGGGAGAGAGAGATTAAGTGAGAGAGGAAGAGAGGGATTGAGGCAAAGAGAGACCCCAAGTAAGAGAGATGGAGGGAGGAAGGTAGGGTTTGATGAATGGAGAGGGAGAGACCTAAGAGAGAGAGAGTGAGAGAGAGAGGGAGAGAAGAGGGTTTGATGAAAAGAGATCGAAAGAGACCAAAGAGAGAGACCAAGTGAGAGAAAGAGAGGGAGGAAGGTAGGGGTTGAGAGAGAGAGAGAGATCAAGTGAGAGAGATGGAGGGAGAGAGGAAAGGGTTGATGGAAAGAGAGGGATATACTAGAAAGAGAGGGATATACTAGGAAGTGAGAGAGGGAGAGAGAGAGGGGGGGAAGGTAGAGGTTGAGGAAAAGATGAGAAATTTGAGAGAGAGGTATCCCTACCTTCCTGTCTCCCTCTCTCTCACTTGGGCTCTCTTTGGTCTCTTAGTCATTTTCCATCCCTTCCTCCCTCCCTCTCTCTCTCTCTCTCTCTCTCTCTCTCTCCCTCTCCCTCCTTCCACCACTTTCTCTCTCTCAAGTCTCTCCTTCTCTCTATGAAGGGGTTGAGAGATAGAGTGCCCAAGTGAGAGGAGGGAAGGAAAGAGAGAAAGACACCTAATAGAGAGAGATCTTTAGTGAGAAGGAGGAAGGGATGGAAAGAGGGGGAGAGACCAGAGGGAGAATGAGACCAAGTGAGAGGGAGGGAGGGAGGGGTTGAGGTAGAGAGAGAGCCAAAGTGAGAGAAATTGAGGGAGGAAGGTAGGAGTTGAGGGAAAGAGATGGAGAGACCTAAGAGAGAGAGAGAGGTTTATGGAAAGAGAGGGAGAGACGAGAGAGAGGTCTATACAAAGAGAGGGAGAGAACAAAGAGATATTCCATGTGAGAGATAGGCAAAATGGATTGAGAGATATTGATGCAAAGAGTCTTGGAGCTAATCATATTCACCTTCTTGTCTTTCTTGTCTTACTCAACCCTCTAACTCCTCAAGCCCATCCCATGGTACTTGATAAGGGTTTTTCCATTTATACCTCCAAGGTCTGATCCACTTTGGCTTTTCTCCAAGGTATATCTACTATTCTTACACAATCAACTCTTCCTATTGAGGATGCCACCTCAATCTCTACACACTCCCAAGGCTTCAACACCCTCTGCGAAAGATCTTACTTCTCCAACTTGTTCTATGTGAGTAAAATGAACTTAGATATTGTATTTTATATCTTTTAGGGGTTTGAGCACCTTCAAACCCATTGCCAAGTTGTCTCAACCTTACTTGGTCTCTACCGGGTCCAATTAGGCCTAATACAATTAGCCCTCCTATGGCGGTTTTCAAGACTTGGTTTCAAATTTTCCCACATAAGGCCACAAATAAATTTCAGATTTGAGTACCCTTTTTAGAGATACAAACAATATTAAATAATTGCATCAGTTTTCCATACACATATGGGAACCAGAACTATCATATTTTCAAGGGTTTAGGCCTGCCCAGGTGACTTACAAATTTGATCTTAAAAACCTTCACCAGTCAAATCATATGAACAAATAAATTAGGTATTATTTAATTAAATTCAAAGGGCTTTCCAAAAATGTCTCAATTTTGGCTCCACCAATCCATATGTGCTCTTAAAACACACATCTCTTGTTGTCCTGGACTCACCAACTCCTAGTTGTGAACCTAGGGTTTCATTGTAGCTCCTCCACCAAGGCTTGTAAAATCACACAAACTATTCTAAACCTATTTAGAGACACTAACCTAGCATTCCACATGATTACAACTGGTTCCATCAATCGACGCTCAAGTTAGACCCATTTTTCCTTTAGAGCCTTGCAACCAAACACAATTAGACTTACTAATCTACCTTCTGGAAAGAATATTCAACAAAATATCATTCCCTTCAATAAGATACTTTTGACAGGTCCATATTGGATCATACAATGCAACAAAACAAAGGAAAACAATTAAAATAGTGTCAAAAACAAGATTTCTTCTTGCAACAAAAACTTGCTTTTGCATTCTAGATCCTCCAACCTGTACAATGAAGTTGTTTTTGGCTTATATTCTCATGATTTAGTTGGTTGAACCAACTTTTGCAAATGTTGCAAAATATTGCTTAGCAACTTTTACATCTTTTCATCCTGATAATGCAACTTTGCACTCAAGTGCATTCCAAGGCTCAAAAAGGCCCTCAATGCATTCCAAGAGAATTAAAAACAATGTATTAAACCCCTATTACATGATGACTCTATTTTAGAGTACTGCACCTATGATCAACATCAACATTACAACTTCCTAGGGTATCAACATCCTGAACATATCAAAGCCTGACAAAAGCTTGGACAACTCAACCATGACTTCACTGAGTCTCAAATGGTTGGTCCATTATTACAACCTAAAAGAAAACACAAAAACTTAGAACAAACCAAAATTGCTTGCTTGGAGTGATGTGTTCCCTGCACCATACTCCCCTAGGATAAAGAACTCAAGTCCCTTGAGTTAAGAGGTCTACAATCTCCACTCCATGTTGAAGTATATTTGATTCTGACATCCACATAGCATCTGATTTAGGTAACCCTACCCACTTGACAAGATAATTCTTGTATACTCCTTTCCTTTTCTTCTTTACTACCTTGGTGTCCAAGATACTTTCCAACTTGACCGGTTGGCATGGTGGAAAATCTCTCACCCAATCTTCATTAACTTGTGATGAAATGTCCAACTGATGTTTTTTTTGTTATCCCTTGTATGGATAGAGATCTCATGCATTAAAGATAGGAGAAATGCCCAAGGTGGGAGGGAGTTCAACTTCATATGCATTATGTCCATTTTTGTGCATTACCTTGAGAGGCCCAATCTTCTTCATCAATAGATTGGTAGGCTACCCTTTTGGAAGTCTCTCCTTCCTTATGTATGCTAGGACCAAATCTCCAATCTTAAATTGCACATTCCTCCTTGTTTTATCAACATTCATCTTATACTACTCAGACTTTTGTTGTAAGGACTGCCTTACCTTATCATGCACTTCTTTGATACCTTCTGCAAAATTCTCATCTTGTGCACTCTTAGGTGCCATACAACTGAGATCTTTGAGCTCTAGTATGCCCCTAGGATGAAATCCATACACTATCTCAAAGGGAATTTTACCTGTGCTATGATTAACTGAGTCATTGTATGCATATTCTGCCTGGCCAAGTACCAAATCCTAAGTCTGCCCATGTTGTTTTGTAAGGCATCTTAGCAGATTACCCAATGATATTTTGACTACCTCTATCTAACCATCTATTTGAGGATGATATGCAGATGAAAAGGATAATTTTGTGCCCAACTTTCTCCAAAGTGTCCTCCAAAAGTGGCTTATGAACTTCATATCTCTATCACTAACTATGTTTATTGGAAGACCATGAATTCTAACTGTCTCCTTGAAGAAGAGTCCTGCAATGTAGGTGGCATCATTGGTGCTCTTTCAAGGTATAAAATGTTCCATTTTTTTGAACCTATCAACCACTACATACACACTGTCAAATCCCCTTTGAGTTCTTGGTAAGCCTAACACAAAACCCATGCTCGAACATTCCCAAGGCCTCTGACGTATGAGCAAAGGTTGGTATAGACCTGCATTACTTGATGAACCCTTTGCTCTTTGATAGAATGCACATTTTTCTACAAACCTTCTCACTTCTTATTGCAACCTGGGCCAATGGTAAAACCTACTAACCTGCTCCAAAGTTTTATCAATGCCAAAATGACCTCCTATACCTCCTTGATGCTTTTCTTAGATAATATTTTGTCTCATAGAACATTGGGGAATGCAAAGAATGTGTCCTTTGAATAGAAAACCCTCTTGTATCATATATTTTGAATAGGAGACATGTGAGGTGTTAGAAAAATTAGAACAAATAGTATATATCTCTGCAAAATCTTTATCATCCTTGTAGAGGTCTTTTAACTCATTCAATCCCACACTTTGCAATTGTATCTCCTGCATAGTCATGACTCTCCTACTTAGTGCATCAGCTACTTTGTTTGCAGTGTCCTTTTTGTTCTTGATATTAAAGGTGTAGGATTGTAGGTATTCAACCTACTTTAGGTGTCTTTGATTCAACTTCTCTTTCCCACTGAGGAAACTAAGGGCATGGTTGTCAATGAAAACTACAAACTCTTTGGGCAGCAAGTAATGATGTCACTTCTTCAATGCTTGCCCCATGGCATACAACTCCAAATCATATGTGGAGTATCTTTTCTTAGCTTCATTCAATTTCTTTGAGAAGAATACTATAGGATGACCTTCTTGACTTAAAACTGCCCCTATTGCTCTTTGGCTTGCATCACACTCTACTGTAAACAACATACTGAAATCAGGCAATCTAAGAGTTGGCAGCTCTTCTATCTTATCTTTCAACAATTCAAATCCCTTATTGGCTTCCTCTGTCCACTTAAAGTGACATTTAATCCCTCCTTTAATGGTGAGTATAGGAGCACAAACATGGCTAAAGTTTCTCACAAACTTCCTATAAAAATATGTCATTCTATGAAAACTCCTAACATCACTTATGCCCCTAGGTATAGGCCAATTAAGTATTGCTTCTACTTTACATGGAGCCATCTTTAAACAACCTTGTGAAATGACAAAACCAAGGTAAACTAACTCTGTTTTCAAGAACTCGCATTTTTCAAGGTTGATTTTGAGTTGAGCCTCCTTCAACTTCTTCAAGACCATTTCCACATGCTTAAGGTGTTCCTCCTTGGACCTATTGAAGACCATAATGTCATCAAGATACACCATAACAAATTTACCAATAAACTCAACTAAGACTTCATTCATGAGCCTTTCAAAGGTACTAGGTACATTAATGAGGCCAAAAGGCATCACCAACCATTCATATAGGTCTGCATTGGTTCTAAATGTTGTCTTAAATTCATCACCAGGTCTGATTCTTATCTGATGACAACCAGGCTTCAAGTCCACCTTTGTGAAGTATCTTGCTCCACCTAGATTGTCCAATAGGTCCTCAATCCTTGGCATGGGAAACCAGTATCTTATAGTGATCTTATTAATTGCTCTGGAGTCAATGCACATCCTCCATTTTCCTCCTTTTTTAGGCACTAATGCAATACGAACAACACATGGACTTAAACACTTTTTAATAAACCCCTTGTCTAAGAGTTCTTGCGCTTGTTTGGTGATCTCTTCATTTTGGCTGGGTGTCATTTCATAAGCAGCTTTGATAGGAAGATTTATCCCTAGGATCAAATCTATTTGATGATTTACATCTCTCATTGGAGGTAAATAATCAGGCATATCATCTCCTATAACTTCTGATTATTTCTTTAGTAAACCTTGTACCTCTTGAGGCACTTCACTCATTGGATCTGCCTTAGCTTCATCTTTAGGCTTTATCATTGTAGCATAGCCTAGATTACCCTCTTGTTCTAATAATTTAAGGAACTCTTTACCACTTAGCAACATAACACTTGACCCTACTTGTTTTTCCTCCTTTAGATCAGGTAATGGATCAATTTGATACTTCTTTCCATTCTTGGTGATGAGATAATTGTTCTTTTCTCCATCATGACTGGCTATCACATCATATTGCCATGGACGGCCCAAAAGAAAATGACAAGCATCCATAGGTAATATGTCACATAGAAGTTTGTCTTTGTAGTCACCAATTTCAAACTCCACCCATGCTTGTTCATCAACTAAGACATGTTGACCCCGGTTGAGCCATGACACCTTATAAGGAGTGAGATGAGGCAATCTTTTCAGTTTGAGTTTTTCCACCATTTCCACTGAGACAATGTTCTCAATGGAACCTGAATCCACAATCACCTTATAAATTTTTCCATGGGACTTACAAGTGGTCCTAAATAGACTTTTCCTTTATGGTGGCTCTTGAGCTTGGGGTATCTTGAGCATTGTTCTTCTCATCATTAAATTTTCTCCATCTATCACTGGCCTGCCTTACTGATTGGAGAGGTCTCACTTTGAGTATCCTCCTCTTGCACTAACTAGGTTTTTCTTTCACCCATGTATGAGCTTGTTGAACTCGAGGCCTTTCCCAGGTACCTACTCATGATATGTCCAACTTGATTGCAGTGATAACACCTACTGGTGAAGATTGTATTTCCTCTTCCTGAGTTTCCAAACCTGCCCCTAAAATTGCTTCTCCCTCTAAAGGATCCCCTATATGTTCCTCTTTGGGATTCCCCACTTCCTTCTTGGTTTTAATGTTCTTCATTTCTTATTGCATTCTTCCCTCTACCAAAGGTTCCTCTACCTTTGAAATTCTTACCACCTCTATACTTCTGATTTTTATCACTTCTCCTTTTGATCTTTTCCTCTACCCTTAATGCTAATTGAAAACACTTATGAACAGTGTCTGGTGTGAGGATGCTTATTTCATCTTGTATGTTTTGCCTAAGGCCATTCATATATCTTACCAAATTCTCCACTTCACTCTCATGCTTCCTAGCCCTCAAACTTAGTTTATGGAATTCCTTAGTGTATGCATTGACATCTAATTCCCTTTTTTTTGAATTTTGTAGTCTCTTGTGGATTGGAACTTCATAATCCCTTGGTAGGAATTGAGCCTTAAGCCTTATCTTCATATGCTCCCATGAAGTTATATTTTTCTTACCTACTTGCACCCTTTCTTCTTGCATCATGATCCACCAAACCAATGTTGATCCTCTCAATCTGGACTAGGCCACATTCACTCTTTTCTCCTCTGCTACCTCCTTATAATCAAAATGATTATTTAATGCTTCTATCCAATCTAGTAACTCCTCTCCATTGATATTTCCTCCATAGGTGGGTAATCCATCCAAGTTATCCTTGGAGATGGATTTGACTGCATCCAAGAATAGTTTTGGGTCTTGGAGAATTGCTACTGATGTTTGGTCCTCCTCATCTTCCACTTCTTCATCTATCTCATCTCCCCATTCTATCTTAACCTTCCCCTTCTCCTTTTTAAGATCTATGGTTCCTTTACTTCCTTCCTAATCCTTCAATCCTTCTAGCATCTTTGTCACCATCTGTCGGATGGCTTCTAGAGTCATTGCCTTTGGAGGCATTGAACTTGTTGTTGATTCCTCACAGTCTGACATACACCAATGTTTCAAAGGGTAGCTCTAATACCACTCTGATGCAGAGAGTCTTGGAGCTAATCATATTCACCTTCTTGTCTTTTTTGTCTTACTCAACCCTCTATCTCCTCAAGCCCATCCCATGGTACTTGATAGGGTTTTTCCATTTAGATCTCCAAGGTATAATCCACTTTGTCTTGCCTCCAAGGTATAGTCACTATTCTCACACAACCAACTCTTCCTATTGAGGATGCCACCTCAATCTCTACACACTCCCAAGGCTTTAACACCCTTTGCAAAGGATGTTAATTCTCCAACATGTTCTATGTGAGTAACATGAACTTAGATAGTGTCTTTGATATCTTTTATGGGTTTGAGCACCTTCAAACCCATCACCAAGTTGTCTCAACCTTCTTGGTCTCTACTGGGTCCAATTAGGCCTAATACAATTAGACCTCCTATGGTGGTTTTCAAGACTTAGTTTCAAATTTTCCCACACAAGGCCACAAATAAATTCCATATTTACAAACAATACAGAATAATTTCATCTGGGTTTTCCGTACACATATGGGAACCAAAACTATCCTATTTTCAAGGGTTTAGGCCTACTCGGGTGACTTACAAATTTGGTCTTAAAAACCTTCACCAGTCAAGTCATCAACACAAATCAATTAGGGATCATTTAAGGAAATTCAAAGGGCTTTCCAACCATGTCTAAATTTTGGCTCCACCAATCCATATGTGCTCTTAAAATGCACATCTCTTGTTGTCTTGGACTCACCAACTCCTAACTGCGATCCTAGGGTTTCATTGTAGCTCCTCCACCAAGGCCTGCAAAATCACACAACCTATTCTAAACCTATTTATAGACCCTAACCTAGCATTCCACATGATTACAACTAGTTCCATCAATGGATGCTCAGGTTAGAGCCATTTTCCCCTTAAACCCTACTTTGCAAGGGTTTTGCACCTAGTCACAGAGAATGGATTAGATCCTTGCAACCAAACACAATTAGACTTGCTAATCTACCTTTATGGAAAGAATATTCAACAAAATCTCATGCTCTACAATGAGATACTTTTGACAGGTCCGTATTAGACCATACAATGCAACAAAACAAAGGAAAACAGTTAAAACGGTGTCAAAAACAACATTTCTTCTTGCAACAAAAACTTTCTTTTGCATTCTAGATCCTCCAACCCATACAATGAAGTTTTTTTTGGCTTATATGCTCATGATTAAGTTGGTTGAATCAGCTTTTCAATGCCAATCAACAAAAATGCAACTTTTGCAAATGTTTCAAAATGTTTATTAGCAACTTTTACATCTTTTCATCCTGATAATGCAACTTTGCACTCAAGTGCATTCCAAGGCTCAAAAAGGCCCTCAATGCATTCTAAGAGACTTAAAAACAATATATTAAACCCCTATTACATTAGGACTCTATTTTAGAGTACTACACCTTTGATCAACATCCTGAACATATCAAAGCTTGACAAAAGCTTGGACAACTCAACCATGAGTTCACTGAGTCTCAAATGGTTGGTCCATTATTACAACCTGAAAGATAACACAAAAACTTATAACAAACAAAAATTGCTTGCTTGGAGTGATGTGTGCTCTACACTAGAGATCCTAAGTGAGAGAGTGGGAGGGAGGAAGGGAGGGGTTGAGAGAGATTGAGATCAAGTGATAGAGAGTGAGGGAGGAATTGATGGAAAGAGAGGGATATACTAGGGAGGGAGCCTAAGTGAGAGAAGGGGAGAGAGAGTGAGATATAGAGGAGAAGGTAGGGTTTGAGAGAAGGAGAGAATTTAGAGAAATATCCCTACCTTCCTCCCTCCCTCTCTCTCTCCCTCAACCCCTCCCTTCCTCTCTCCCTCCCTCTCACATGGGCTCTCTCTATCTTTGGTCTCTTCCTCTCTTTCCATTAACCTCTCTCTCTCTCAACCCTTCCCTAAGAGGCCTAAGAAAGAAAGATATTGAGTGAGAGGGAGGAAGGGATGGAAAGAGATGGAGAGACTAGAGACAAAAGATCCCAAGATAGAAGAAGAGATGGAAAGAGAGGAAGAGACCAAAGGGAGAGCGACCAAGTGAGAGAGAGTAAGGGAGGAAGGGAATGGTTGGCACACACACACACACATAGAGAGAGAGAGAGAGAGATGGATTGAACAAGGTGGGAGTTAATAGAAAGAGAGGGAGAGACCTAAGAGAGAGATATCAGAGAGAGAGTAAATGTGCGAGGGAGGGAGGGAGGGAGGGAGATAATGGGGGAGAGAGACACCTAAGAGAGGAGAGAGAGATAGAGGGTGAGATGGAGAGAGACTTGAGAGAGAAAGAATGGGAAGGAGAGAGTGGGGAGGGAAAGAATGGGAGGGAGAGAGAGAGAGGGAAGAGAGAGGATAGGGGAGGAAGAGAGGGAAAGGGAAAGAGAGGTAAAATGGGAGAGAGAGAGAGAGAGAGAGAGAGAGAGAGAGAGAGAGAGAGAGAGAGAGAGAGAGAGAGAGAGAGAGAGAGAGAGACCTGAGAGGGAGGGAGAGAGAGAGAGAGAGATAAAGGGTGAGAGGGAGAGAGACTTGGGAGAGAAAGAGAAAGGGAGTGGGAGGGAGAGAGGGAAAGAGAGAGAAAAACTTGAGAGAGAAAGAGAAATGGATGGAGAGATAGAGGGTGAGAGAGAGAGGGGGTGGGGAGTGGGAGGGAAAGAGAGAAGGGCTTGAGAGAGAAAGAGAAAGGGAGGAGGAAGGAGAGGGAGAGAATTGAAGAGAGAGATACCTGAGAGAGGGGAGAGAGAGAGAGACAAAGATACTTAAGAGGGAGAGAATGAGAGATCTCAAGTGAAAGAGGGAAAGAGAAGGAGAGAGGTCAAAAAAGAGAGGCAGGCACCTGAGGGAAAGAATAGGAGAGAGAGACCTAAGATAGGGATGGAAAGAATGGGGGAGAGAGAGAGAGAGAGAGAGAGAGAGAGAGAGAGAGAGAGAGAGAGAAGCATGTGAAGAGAGGGAGTGAGATGTAAGAGGGACTAGAGAGAGAGATGGGGGAGGGAAAGAGAGGGATAGACCAAAGAGTGAGAGGGGTGAGGGAGGTGGGAAAGAGAGAGACCTAAGAGAGGGAGGGAGGTAGAGAGGGAGAGGGAAGAGAGAGAGACTTGAGAGAGAAAGAGAAAGGGAGGGGGAGGAAGAAGGGGAAAGAGAGTTAAAGGAAAGTATGCAAAGATAGGGAGAGAGTTAAAGGGAAACATGTGAAGAGAGGGAGTGGAGTGTGTGTGTGTGTGTGTGTGTGAGAGAGAGAGAGAGAGAGAGAGAGAAGGGGAAGGGAGGGAAGGGTAAGGGAGACAAAGAGAGAGCCCAAGTAAAAGAGGGAGACAAAGGTAGGAAAAGAGAGGTAGACCCTTGGAGAGATAGAGACAGAGACAGAGATAGAGACCGAGATAGACAGAGACAGAGACATCGACAAAGACAGAGACAGAGATAGAGACAAAGATAGAGATAGAGAGGGGGGGGTGAAATACAGAAAGAGATAGTGAGAGATAAAGAGAGCCCAAGTGAGAGGGAGGAAGGGATGGAAAGAGAGTAAGAGACGAAAGAGAGAGATCCCAAGTTAGAGAGAGGGATGGAGGAAGGGAGAAGTTGATAGAGATGGAGAGGGGAGTGAAATAGAGAAAGAGAGAGTGAGAGACAAAGAGATCCTAAGTGAGAGGGAGGAAGGGATGGAAAGAGAGTAAGAGAGTAAGAGAGTAAGAGACCAAAGATAGATATCCCAAGTTAGAGAGAGGTGAAGAGAGAGAGAGAGAGAGAGAGGGAGAGACCAGAGAGAGAATGTTGATACAAGCATGTTGATTACTAAAATTTGATTGTCTAAAATTTATTTGAATACTCTAAAAACTAGAATTTGCATTATAACTCCTAGAGATATGAAACCACTCTCAAACATCCTACCAATATATACATTAAATATAACTTAAAGTATGTTATAGTTTATGTATTTATTGCATTTTCCAATAGAGAGAGAGGGGAACTAAAAATTGATAATGCAGTACATTTGGTGAGTGTCATTTTTGTTGTGCATTGAATATGGTGCATGCAAATGCAAATTTTGCATTTTATTAATTTGGTGTTGTAGTGTTGTAAAAATGTAAGCCTTGCAATTTTGATCATGTTTTAGGTCCTCACCCAAGCAACTGCATCTCCCTACTAAATTGAGACCTCTCTCTATGTTGATAGGGTGAACTCACAATACTGGTTCCCACTTTTTGACCAACTTTGACACTTATATGAATATTTTGAAAAAAACCTTCACTTTCCGACACCTATAAATTTTAAACCGTTAAGAATTTGAAGATGATATAAACTAGTGATTTTTAACATTTTGTTTATAGATTCTAAATATATTTTTTTCAAATTTCTTTGAATAAAATTTTATTGATTTTTCCATCTCCCTCAAAAAGTAATTTTTTACAGCAAACAACATTTTTTAAGAGTGATGTGTATCCCGAAATGCATAATTTTTTTCTATAAATGATAAAAACTTAATTCTTTTGAATTTTGGTTTGTAACATCAATACTCAGGGCATGTAGTTGGTTTCATAGTGATATGTTGAATATTTTTCATTTTATTAAGTTTTGAAGTTCGAATAATTATAATTTAGATAGGTGTACATTTGAACACATAACTTGTTCTATATATATCAAAATTCAATTTTCTTTTTTTTTGTTAGAAAGAAAACATCAATACCTAGTGCATAGATATTTTTCAGAATTTTTTTGAATTAGTTTACTATTTTTCCCAATGCATTGAACAAAGAAGTTCATGTTCGGTGAAAAACCTACATTCATAAGAAATAAAATAAAAATATATTAATGAAATTAATTATATTAATTGTTATACTATTTGGAAATCTTATAATAAGGATGAAATACTTTTTAAAAAAAAACTTTTAAATAAATTAATTTGACCCCCAAAAAGATAATGTAAAATTGGTTTTTTATCAGCATTTGATAGATGCAAAGGAGACTCCATTGCAAATATGATTTAGAAGTAGAGAGGTTCTATCCAAGAAATTTTAATCTAAGAGCCTTTGATTTAAGTCTCTTCAATTAATTACTTAAAATGGGACCTCTTAAAGCTTAAATCGTTATATTTTTTAAAAAATGTATGATTTCAGCAAAATTTAGGACGTACCAAAAAAAATGGGAACCGGATTTGTGAGTTCATGGTACATCATTCTTCCAAATCTCCTCCTGTTTTAGCCCTTGTGTCACCTTATACCTTGTCCAAGCCCCAAAATAGGGCAGGTGTCACCCTTGGACAGGGGTGTGGCGCCCCTATCCTCCCTCTTTTCTTGGCCCTAAAATGAGTCCATCTAACCCTTGGACCTAATTTTCTCTTCGGGATTTAATTTCCCCTATGTCGGCCTTTGGTGAGATGAAAATTAACCCTCCTAGGCAAGTATAAAAGGGGATCTAATCCTCTCATTTGCATAAGTTGATCATAAGCGAAAATTGGGTAAACAAGAGGAAGGTCTCCATTATCGTCATCAAGTGTTCAAGTGTTCAAGTCTTCAAGCATCCATCAAGTCTTCTTCTTCATGTGTCTTTTTCATTCATCCATTGGAGCAATATTACAACATTCAATTGCAATCATGTGTGTGTGTTAGGGTTTTTTTATGCTACATGCCATTTCATGCAACACTTGTGATTACATTCAAGAAGTAAATCAACCATCATCAACAAATTGCAGATCTACAAGGTATACATTTCCATTATTTACATTTAAGCATTTATAATTACATTCTTTCAAGGTTGATTCCTCAATCGAGGTTTGACTAAGGAAAACCCCTAGCCCCAACACTTCTTCCCTTCTTTTGTGTGTGTAGGTTGTAGGTGTGCAACTGTAATTGCATATTTAGGAATCATTTACTGAGACGGAAAAACCCTTTTCCACTCGCGGATTTTTCAGAGGACCGTGCATAACTTACACACAGTCCTGATGAATTTTCTCCAAATTTGTAGGGCAGATCTATATCAATCTAAATACCTCAGATCCAAAGTTACAGTGGGATCCTGAATTGGTAGCTCCTTATTTCACCCATTTTGTCTTAATTTTCTGCATAGTCAACAAGTCAACTCTTCTACTTGCAAAACAGGGTAAATAGCATTGCACTCTTGCAATTCAGTTAGTATTCAGATCCTTATTCACTCTAGGGTTTGGATCTAGTGAATTTAACCCCTCTTTTGAATGTAAAGTATCTCCGAAGTGAAAATCATCCTTGTGATTTCCTTTCTCTCTCCCAGGTGGGGAATCATTAGGGTTCAATTTTCCACTTTACATTTTGGTGAACCTAACGTCCTACATCTTAATTCTGATTTCTTATTTGTTAGATCTAAATAATTGCAATTTGAACTTTAAAATTTCATTTCCAAGTTTGATCTTTTTGCAAAATTCAGAGGTTAATTGCATAAAAACCCTATTTTTTCATTTTGAGGAAATTAAGCATGTGAAGTATATAATTTTTATTGCTTGTTTCAGATCTGATTTTTATTTCATATTTGAAATTCAAATTTGTCTTTTTTTATTCTGAAAATTAAGTGGTTAAATAGTAAAACCCTAATTTTTACAGGATCTCCTATTTCGACCTTTGACTATTATTTGACCTATCTAAACATCTTCAAATTAGGCAATTTTCTGGAATCCGCAATAGAATCACAATATCTTTCATCTTTGAAAATTTCAAAAAAAGTTGGGAGGACCATGCATAACTTACGCATGGTCCCTATCTTTTTTCCCAAAATTTTGGGAGACTGTTATGATTGTGTTTTACTTCTCAATTCTAGAAAATTGGCTGATTTTGTAGAATTTTGATCCCTCTAAAATCAAAACAATCTCCACTTTCAACATTTCAATTTTCCAAATATAGTTTAAAATTAAGTGGTTAATTAAGAACAACCCTAATTTTAAATTTTAAAATTTCAATTCAACAACTTTAAATTTTTAAAATTAAGAGGTTTTTCAATAGGCCCTATTTTTAATTTTAAATCTCTTTTGGATAATTATCATCATTCCTGGAAATTGCACTATTCCTTCTTTAAGTCAATTGGTTCATTTTAGATTAGATTCCAAAATTCAAAATTCAAATTTTCCCTCCTAGCTCTCATTTGAATTACATTGTGGATTGCATAATTTTTCAATTGTGTTTTTACAAATTTAGTTCATTGCATTCACTCATTTCCTTGGAATTTGGAAAAATGTCAAATTTATTTCTACAAGATGAAGCTATTAAGTTGAAAGGATTTAAGATATATGAAAATCTCCTTTTTGAGCCCTTAAAAGACCCCTCTCCCAAAAAGTCTCCCCTAAAAGAGGACATATTGATGCAAGGAGGTACTTTTAACACTCTTCCTAATGATCTCCCTATTTGGGATGAACCATTAGAGGAAAATGTAGATTATTCTCTACATATGATCCTCCCTCATGAGGGTACCTTGGTGAAAGAGGATGATTTTAATAACACTTCACATTCTATTCCTTCCAATTACCTTCCCCCCAAAGATGAATCACTAATTACATATGATTGTCCTTTTCCTAATCAGTGTCTTGAACATAAAGATACCTTAGAACAAGAGGATGATATTATTTCTCATCATAATGCTCTTTCTCCCAAAAATCAAGAGCCTAACAAAAATCAAATCAATTCCATTCATGTTCCTAGGAAACCAAAAATCCTTCATGATTATCATGATGTGCCCTACACATATACTAATGAGGTAGTTGATGAGAACATAAGTGAAGCATCATATGCTTTCTTATTTCCTACAATCCTCTCTTCAATTCACTCAAATACACCATCTCCTACCAAATAAGTTCCTAAAGAAGAACTCTTAGAGGATTGATAACTCAATGATGAATGGTAAGTACCAAACATGTACTAAGAGGGGGGGATGAATCAGTACAGGTACACAAACTTTTCCCAAACCGGTTTGACTACAAATAGTGAACTTGACTGGCAATCACTAACACCAGTCTGAACTAGATTACTACCGATTAAACACAATGCAACTAGGAAAGACATAAGCCGGAAACACTTGTCTTTCCACATAACTTACACCTTCATTTCCACTTTATCCTTATGCATAAACAGATAATCTATCATTAGAGATACAATAATTTACTAGCATAACATGATTCATCACTTGACAAAAAATAACAAAACATCACACATGACACACATATTTTTCACATGGAAACCCAACTAGGGAAAAACTACGGTGGGGATGAATACCCACAAGCTATTTTTGAACTCTTTAGAAGTCCGCTTTGTTAGGATCTTAGTCTTGTTAAAGACTGTTACAACAGGTTCTGTTAGGAACTGATCCTGTTAGGGATCACCTAGTTAAGGGATGGCTAGAATACCCAGTTAAGAGTTAAACCCTATTAGAGGTTACCTTGTTAGAGGATTTTATGAACTCAATAGCTTTGAGTCACCCTGTTAAAGGATTTACAGTAAGCTGGTTAAAGCTACCCGGTTAAGGGATTTTCCAACTATTGAAATGGTTAAAGATCAACAGGTATTACAATGATCTGGTAATAGTACTCAATGCCAATGCAGATTTGCTTTAGTTCCTTCCTTCTACACACACACTATGCAGGTACCAATCCTCTTATCTTATCTGGTTTGGCAAGAATCACGTATCTCTGCACCTAGATACACACACACCATTTGCCAACAACCTCAGTATGAAACACAACATCGACCTTATAGGAAACAGATAGGTCGGCAGTATAAGCCCTAAGCCCTAAACATTTAGGTTAAGAAATTGATTGGTTCAATCCTGACCATTGAACACTTTGCATTTGAATACAACAATCTTGAATAGATCTCAAGACATTCTCCATCGTTCATTCTTCACTACTTCATGGAGGCGATAACTCATCATGCATTCTCCACCGTTTGCAGAGACTTTGCACATTCCCGAGGTAGATAGGATCAATCCCCTTCATGCAAGATCCTTCACGTGCACAATGCTGATGTGGCAACATGATCTGATCTTCATTACAGTGCTAACTGATCACACAATGTCATCGGTTGAATCACATAAGTTTGGAACACTTCAACCAAAAACCCTGAAGCTAAGACTACTAACCAGTAGTCCTACCACATTTCAACATACCGGTTCACCTATTGCACATATAATGGTTTACACCACCATACCGGTTCACTTTTCTAGCTGCTTAGCTTCAATATACTGGTTCACTTCTTTGCACATATACCGGTTTACACCACCATACTGGTTCACTTTTCCAGTTGCTTAACTGGTAATTGCCTAACCAGTTCACTCTTCAGCATATTGACATCAATGACAACATAATATCATCATGTCAACATACTCTGCACAAATGCCAACAAGGATGATCGGGGGTCCTTAGATTTCACTCCTACCTTTTCTAAAAAGTCTAATATGCCTGAATTTCATATTCCAATTTTTTGTCTTAACAAAAATATTGAAATTGATTGGGCTTCTTTGAACTTCAATCCAATTCCCCCTAAGACTGAACCCTCTTTTAAACATACACATGGATGCAATGGACAAATCTTTGAATGTGAAAAACAAGGTCATGAGAAATCACCTTCTTCTCCACTGACTTGTAAATCCACACCTTCTCATTCTAATTTTGAGTTACAAAAAGAAAATGTGTTGACCAATCTTCTAAATTCCAACTTAATATCTCCTTTCTGTCCTAAACAAAGAAGAAAACATAAACAACATTCTCAAAATTCTTCTTTTTTGTAAATATCATCAAACCCATGGCCATTCTACTAATGTGTGTCAAGCTTTGAAAACACAAATACAACATTATATTGATTCAATCATGTTAAAAATAACATCTGACAATGAATGGCATATTCATCATGATCATTTAAAATAACATTCAAGTTCCTATTATGTTTCTCCTCACTATGTAACATAGTCAGCCTACCTATTGGGGGCTCCTTTCCATTCATGGTGGTACAATTTCAAGTGCAATCATACTTAGTGAGAAACGTAATAGTCTATTTATTCTTGCCTCTATGCTTGGGGGCAAGAATATTCCTTTTCCTCTTTCTAAGGTTTCACTATTTTCTTTATGGAGTACATTATTCATAAACTTGATGTCCTTTCTTGCATGGAGTTCTCCTTCATATGAGCGCATGTTTGTTCCATGAGTGGGACCTTTTCCTTTCTTGAAATGGTACGTCTATTATGAACAATCTCTCCTTAGAGAACTTTTGTGAATCTTCTTGTTCTTTCTCTCTCTTTGCAAATTACCTCTTCTATTGTGTTATTCATAACTTGATGTCCTTTCTTGAATGGAGTTACCCTTCATGCGAGCGCATGTCTATTCATTGGTTAGGATGTATTCCTTTCTTTAAATGGTACGTCTCTTATGAGTAATCTCTTTCTATAAAATGTGTAGTTCTTCTCATTGTCCTACACTTGGGGGGAAATGATCTCTCTCCCTCTCTCTTTCTCTAAGGATCCATCTTTCATATTTTGCAGATGGTGTGAGTTTTATTACTTGATGGCATTCCTTGTGTGAAGTTGTTGTTTTCCTAAGGGTTCTCTCTTATACAAGAGGTGTAAGTCTTTGAATACAATATCTTTCACACTTGGTAATGTACATCTATAATAAATTCACCCATCCCCATTGGGATAAAAGTGAGTCATCTATCATCAAGAATCCCTTTCACTTAGCAATAGGAGGAAGGATTGAATTATTGCTCTCTTCTTTGCTTTATTCTAGAAGATGTTATATTTATCTAAGACAACTCCTCTTGGGGGGTAGATGTTTTTTGAACAAAGATATCTTCTCCTCTAAGGATCTCCTTTACACTTATAGCAAGATATCTCTTTTCAACTATCTTATCCTTGCTTGAAGAGTATTCCCTCTCTTGTTTGGATCTATGACATTGTTTCATGATGGATATATTCTTGGTTTCAAATGTAGGTATCCTTGTTCTACTTTCCTTAAGATATCAACATTAAACTGTGTTGACATCTTAAGGTGGGGGGCACCCACACTGCTCCTTTTGTATTATATTTCTCTTGTGCATTGTATCTCTTATACAGTGGGTCATTCTGAGAACTAGAGGGCATCCTCTTAGAGCGAGATGTTGCCACTTTTCTCTTATACAGTGGGTCATTCTTGGAACAAGAGGGCAGCCTCTTAGAGAGATATGATGGTACTTTTCTCTTATACAGTGGGTCATTCTCGAAACAAGAGGGCAGCCTCTTAGAGCTAGATGTCACAACTTTTCTCTTATATAGTGGGTCATTCTCAGAACTAGAGGGAAACCTCTTAGAGAGAGATGTTGCCACTTTTCTCTTATATAGTGGGTCATTCTCGAAACCAGAGGGTAGCCTCTTAGAGCGGGATGTCACCACTTTTCTCTTATATAGGGTGATTATTCTCAGAACCAGAGCATAGTCTCTTAGAGTGAGATATCACGCCTTTGTTGACATTTGTACTATACATTTTATACAGGTTGTATCATACTCAGGCTTAGACTCCTATGAGGTGCTTCGAAGCTCACTTGCAAAATTCTTAGTAAAGGGACTAATAGCCTAAAGAGAAAGATCCTATCAATGGAAGGCTATAAATAATCATACAGGATTGTGAATCTTCAAGAAGAATTGGATCATGCTAATCAAATGATTGTAGATATGCAAAGGCAAATGCAAAGATCACTGAAAGTTAGAAGAAGGTTGTCCGATGATTTACAGGACTCACAAGAGTTGGTGGAACAAATTGAGACATCATCTGATAATAGCATATTAGAATAATCTGAAGAAATGAATGCAGAATTGAAAGAAAAGAACAAAGTACTTAATGAACAGCTAAAAGAAATGAGAAGGGAACATGAGTATTTCAGCACATAGATGACTGAAAATATTGATGCATTGAGAACAACTAAAGATAATAAGCGAAATATAGAAGGAGAAAAAAAATAGCTAGAAGCAATGGTGTCTGCAAAGAATGACGAAATATCAAGGATGACTGAAGTTCAACATAATCTATCCGATCAATTGGATTATGCACATCATGAAGCTACTCTAAAAGAAAATGAGAACCAAGCATTGAAACTTGAATTATCAAGATTGGCCGATGAACTAGAAGCAGAAAAGAAGTCAAAAGAAATACTAAGGAAAAGCCATGAATTGTCAAGAATGCTGGATGAGCAACTAAATATGAGAACACCCAACAAAACTGTAGGACTCGGTTACAAAGGAAACAACTCTACCGAGAAAGAGATCAACACCACCGAGAAAGGAGAATCATCAAAACAAGCTGGAAACAAAGAGAACATCAATAACATGAAGGACAACAATCCTATTTGCAACTACTATGGAAAATGAGGTCATACTGCCAATGTTTGCCAGAGCAGAAAAGGTAAGCAACTGAATGTTACTAGGTTTGATGGTTATTGTTACAATTGCAACAAGTATGGTCACACATCTAAGCAATGTAGGACAAAGTCTGTTAACAATTATCAGAAGGCAAAATTCAAGAGGTTTTGCAAAAATTGTAATAGATATGGACACAATACTGAGAAATGTTGGTTTAAGCTGAAAAACTATATGTGGACTCCACACTGAGCAAACACTAGAAGCTACCAAACTCATACAGATCTCAATCGACAATATACTTCAGTACCATGGGATTACAATACAAGAATATGGTGTGAATGTTGTGGAAGATACAGACATATAAGTACAAATTGTATGATAAGGTTTGGAATGAACAACTGGAGATCATGGAGAAATCCCGAAATGGCATGTTTTCATTGTCACAAAGTTGTACATGTGGCTAAAGACTGCAAATACCAACCTAGAGGAGATACTAAGGAGATAAGAAGAAAATTACAAAAATTTTAGAAAAAGAAGGAAAATGTGTCAACTAATGAAGGAAGCACCTTACCTATCGAGTTAGGTGCATCTACTTCGAATTAATCAATAAAGGTATGGAGGGACTGCATTCTCACAAAGGTTAGATCTTAACAGTTCCTATGTAATCATGCACTAAATTCCAAAATCTGCATAGCTAAGATGCAATAGTAAGTTTGAAATATTATCTAGTCTTTTGAATTACCAGAGAAGTCAGTAAATGTATTAAACCTGTCTAGTTGGTAAGAGCTTATAAGAGAGATAGTCGGTATAGTGGAACCAAGTGCATTTAATGCCTATTTTACCTAACCACACGAATCCCGATAAGGTCAAAAGGAGGTATTTAAAGTATTTTGCATGGTCATTCTTCACTTACTAGTTTTCAAAGTGCAGACCAGAGAGAATCAAAAGGTGATCAAACATTTCCAAGAGCGAATTCAAGGTATTTAGCACAATCTAAACCGTATTTTTAGTAGTTAACTGATCAAAGTCAAGTTGTGAATATTTGCGAAGTATTTACTAAGCTGGAAGCATTTTCTAGTTATTTGGAACCCTAAGCTATTTTGTAAGTAGAATTTCAAGTTTGAAACGGCTCCCAAGGTACAGAAACCTATTATAGTAGAAAGCATTGAGAAGCCTACACTGAAATACACCTTACCTCCCAAAGTGGCATCTGAACTCGATGAGAAAACTGCATTCTCTCTTATTCTAGATAGGGTACTATTGATCGAAGATATTAGATTTTATACCAAGTGTCAAGTTGATGAGCTAGGTCATACTGAGATTAAGGATATGTATAACAAATTGTGCACCGATGGAAACCTAGATAGCAAGTTTGAGCATATCAAAGTTAAGGGAGTGACCGAAGCCCCAACCTATCCTCGGGTCTTCAAACCCCAATGGGTCAAATTTGTCTTGAGCCGAGTGCATGATGATTTTATGTGGTTAGAGGATCAACCTTTCAAGATCACCAAGGAGATTATTCACATGATAATCGGATACCCTATATTTGACCATGCCCGAGCACAGAAGATGATTTCACAGAAGGAATTGATAACATTAATAGGTGTTGAGTCTAATAGCAGAGGTCTTAAGTTGAACAATGTGACTGATGCAGAACTCAATTTTGCTATTAGAGTTATTGGTTATTGTTTCTTCCAGTCTGCAAGAGAAAATAGTGTACTGTGTGTAGCTATAGATTTGGGTTATAAAATTGTTAAAAAGGGTATGCAAATTGATTTATGTGAAGTATTATTGAAGAATCTTTTTGAAAATCTCAATACAATAAGGAAACCAAAGAAGAATAATACTACAAACACACTAAAGTTTGGGTCACTCTTAGTGTGTATATTCTTCTATTTTCAGAAATTCTTTCCATCTATCGGTAACATTGTTTGGGAATTACACCGACCTATCACCCATCAAATAAATGATTTCATTAATCAGCTAGGTGATAATTTCAATATGATAATGGATGATTACTTCAACATATTTCAGGAAAATATGCATAGCAGGTACAGGATTCCACCTCAGCTAGTGTAAAAGTACAAGGATACTATATGTTTTGAATTGGATATAGACTACTGTTATGTCAATTTAGTAGAACCTAGGACTCAATCATTATCGCCTATGGGTTATGAGATAGATTTTTACATTGCTCAATAGCAGATAGATGCCTTTTTAGCACTTCCAAGGCATGCTACCGAGAAAAGATATGGCACCTATGAAGAGGTTAAAGAAAAAGTAAAAATGAGCATTGTAGTACCGAAGGCTGCCAGAAAAGCCACCAAAATGATCAAGGATTTAACTGAAAAGTTTGGAGAAGGTTCTACCTCCACACCTACTAAGCCAACAAGAAGGAAGAGTGATCAACTTTCGATCGAGGAAGAATCTAAAGCTCAAGAAGCAGCAATTACACTAAGCACCGAGTTACCAAAGGGCAAAGTTTTAAAAAGAAAGAAACGAGATACAACCGAGGTGTCACCGACCAAGCCAGCTAAGTGACCAAGCACTAGATCATCTGCTGCATCACCTGGTAAGAGGCAAAAGAGTGTAGAAATGCCTAAGCTTACAAAAAATTATAGAAAGAAGACCAGAAGACTAATTTTGGAAAACGAGGCAAGTGACATAGAGTCAGAAGATGTAAATAAACTTTAGGTTGTAAAAGGAACAAAGGAAGATGTACATAGTGTTGACAATTTTTGTGCAAAATTAAAGGAATATGGTGGATTTGGTTCATTTAGATATGTAAAATATGATACAATAATAGATGAAGAGAAGAGGCAAATAGAAGAGACTATAATTTGTATACTTCTCAAGTTCCAAGTAGTTCCATTGGAAGTGGTTGGTTTTCTTCCAACAACATTGTACTCACACATTGATAATAGATGGAAATATGCTATGGAGTCGGAGAAGTAAATAAGAGAAAGAGTTTTGGTTCATCTCTTTCCAGATATGTCGATAGATGACATAAGAGATCATTTGAAAAACTACCAGACAAATTTTCAAGTAAAACAGAGGGCCTTGAAAATGATGAGTGGCCTATATCTTGATGTTGAAAAAGAAACTAAAGAAAAATGGAAGAAAATATTCAGGATTTGGGCTGAAGAGCCAAAAGGTGAGGTAGAAATAGTTGACATCACAGAGCAAGATCCTGCTTCCACTATTTAGTTAGATGAGGATGTAATAGACACTAAAGCACAGGAAGGAGAAATGATAGATGGAAGCTCCTATGCCAAGCTGGTATCACGTGAATCAATTTTGGAAGAGGTTAAGTCCTATCCTTCGATCGCCCAACAAGTCACAGCCATGAAATTTCAGGACACAGATCAAGGTACAAAGGATCAAAAGGTTAAACCAGATGACTCTACCTCTCAGGCCACCGGCAAACAAACTTCTCAAGTACCATCAAGCACCGAGACAATTGCCGCTAAAACTTCAAACAAGGAAACACTTAAGGATACAACAGAGGCTACAGGAACCAACAAAAGTGTTGCCTCTACCGAGCAACATACTGAGGAAGGAAAAGCTTCAAAAGCCATTGTACTCATTCAACCGGAGAAGGCATCATCATCAAAGGAGAAGAAAGCAAAAAGACACAGTTTTAAGATAGATCTGTCAAAGCCTATTGTGTCACCGAATGTTGACATTACAAAATTGAAAGGGAAAGCACTGATAGAATTCGGTGAGCTTTCTAAAGCTAAAGCAGAGCAGGAAAGACAGATAGCTATTCAACAGAAGAACCGAGTACTTCAAAAGGTCAAAACATTATTGACAGACATGATACCTGAAGCTACCATCAATAAAAATGCTGCCATACATGTACAACTGGATGAACTACTCACTCAATTGGAGGAATCAGGAGTAGAAGCATCTGAATACCTTAGCAAATTGAAAGACAAATAGCTAACTGTCCAGATGATTGAAGAAGTGCAGAAAGCAATTGCTATAGGTAAAATAAAGCTTATTGAATTCATTGATGAGTTGTCCCCTCAACTCAAGCATATTATTTATTTATTCCAAAAGTTATGTACATTCTCATTCTTCATCAAAGATTTCAAGAATAAGACTAAATTCATTGAAAAAGAGATTACCGATCTCTCAAATAAATTGACTACAAAGCCAGATTCTCTTTAGAATTTTTATACAAATCTACAAACCCTTATGGCTCAACAGTTAGAACTTCAGAATGAAGAGCATAAAATAAGGATGGATATCATGACTCTTCAAATATTATTTATTCCTCATTTGTCATCA
This sequence comes from Cryptomeria japonica, assembly GCF_030272615.1. NCBI lineage: Eukaryota > Viridiplantae > Streptophyta > Pinopsida > Cupressales > Cupressaceae > Cryptomeria > Cryptomeria japonica. Next base: position 126,451,300 of record NC_081408.1, on the reverse strand, counting down.
GTTCAATAGTAGATCAACCGATCTATCCAATTGTCAACTCAAGTAGAGGGAAGCACTTTAGATGGCTTGATCACATTGTCAGCTGATATTATAGCTTAGAATACAATACTGGAAAGTGTCAAGGATGCACTTACCAATGCTCTTACAGATGCTCATACAAAGTATAAATCTATTTTTTCTCAGTTGCCCACACCAAATGGTAACTAGTTTTGATGTTTGTCAAAAAGGGGGAGTGTACCGAGTATACAAAATATCTGAGTGTATAGAATTTATCATATATACCGAGTGTATAGCTGAAATTGACAAGGGGAGCATGGAACATCAAGAGCATGGAATATAGAGCATGGAATATGGAGTATGGAACATCAAGTTATGTACAAAATATTGATAAGGGGAGTATGTATTTGAACAATGTATATACTGACATTTTAGTTTATTTTGCGGGTATATAGATTTTGTGTTATGACTTTGAAAGGAGTTTTGTCAAACATACCAAACTACTGTCAAAAGGGGAGATTGTTGCTATTTACTAAGCTGTCATTAGTTTTATGCCCAAAGTCATTCTATATACACTAGTCGGTTTATACTACCGAAAATTTCAGTCGGTAATTAACAAGGTTATCGGTGTTGGTTACAAAAGAAAGACAAGTCACCGAGATGATACACACTGATCTATGAACTGAGACGTATATAGAATGTCTACCGAGTAAAGTTTATATGTCTACTGAGCAGCAAAGAAGGAATATCGAGTTAATTTGAACCGAGTGGAAACGTGTTACCAGATTCAATGAACTTGGACACACATGTGAACCATGTTACAAAATTCAAGAAGATGAAAGCATTATTACATAGGAAATTGCATTTACAGATTTTGTATGATTTTGAGGAAGAATATCCAATGAAATAGTTTCTATGTTTATTCATTCAATAAAACATGTTTGTATGATCGAAGCATGAATAGGTCACCATCTCAGAGATCTATATAAATAGAATGATTTGAGTATTTGAGACATGACATGACAATCAAGATAGGAGATATGAAGTAATGATATAGTTAAGTATGAAGAAAGAAGATTAATAGAGATATTCAGAGGTTACTGAGAAGGTTTCAGAGAACAGTTTAAGAGACAAAGTATTTAGAAGTGGTTACCGAGTTTATTTATCAATTACCGAGGAATGCTATGAGCAAGGTAATTTTATATTGAGCACATAGAGTCTGCTATAACATTTCAGATGTGAAGTTGCGGATATTTTGTAAAGATTTTGATTGAAATATTAAGTTGTGTTAGAAACCTTTAATAGGGTAAAAGACTCTAATAAAGTCTATAAATTGTAAAGCCTTTAACCAGGTACAACATTTTGTAAAAGTGTTTGTAAAATCCTTTAGCAAGGTAGATCTAAAGATCTTTATACTCCTAACAGGGTAAGCTATCAGAAATAGCCAAACATGTAGCTCTAACCGAGCAATCTTGATTACTGCAGTAGTGAAGTTGTGGGTGCCATCCCCACTGCAGTTTTTCTCTCTAACCAAGAGTTTCTGCATGACCAAAAATCTTTGTGTTATGGAGTGATATTTTGATGGATGTCATTTCTATGATTATGTTTCAGTATTATTATGAGATCAACAATACTTAGTTTGTGTTTATCAGTAAAATTGTTTTTCAAGAAAAATTTTGAAGTACTGATTCACCCCTCCTCTCTCAGTACATTAGCTTTCCAAGTTAGACCTAACACACTTACCCTCCATACTTTTAAATATTCTTTACAATTGGGAAGGCTCAAACTGGAGGAATCAATAAAAATTACTAAGGAAAATCCCATGATTGGTGACAAAAGATCAAAATAAAATGTTATCAGGAAAATTCTCTAGCTTGAAGAAGTGGAAACAACCTTAAAGAAATTGCACCTTAATAAAGCTCCTAGCCCTGATGGATTCCTAACCAGATTCTTCTAGATTAGTTGGTATATACTAGGAAATGACTTGGTTGAGACCATTGAAGCAACTAGTAACTTAGAAATATTCTTGAAGGAGATTAATAACATGTTCATATCCCTCATCTCGAAGAAAGAAAATACAACAAGTATGGATGAATTCATACCCATCTCTCTCTGCAACACCATCTACAAAATTATGGAAAAGGTTATGGCTAATAGGCTGAAGTATATTCTCCCACATATCATCTCAAAAGAGCAAACTAGTTTTATCCTTGTGAGATCAATATTAGATGGAGTAATTATTTTTAGGAAGTCATTCATTCAATTCAGGAATACAAAATGCCTAGTATTCTTATCAAGCTAGATATTAAAAAGGCCCGTGATAAGGTGGATTGGAGATTCTTATGTAAATTCCTTGAGGAATTTGGTTTTAGAAAATTGTGGGTGAGTTGGGTGTTTTATTGCATTTCAAGCCATAGATTCTCAACTCTAATCAATGGCTCCCCATAAGGGTTCTTTAAGGTATCAAGAGGCTTGGGACAAGGGGATCCTCTATCCCCTTTTATATTCATAATAATGGTAGAGGCACTTGGGAGATCATTTAGGATTTTGCAAGAGTTTGGAAGAATACAAGGAGTGAAGATCATAAATAGGACGGAAGCCATCCCTCATCAACAGTTTGTTGATGATATAATGCTTTTTGGAATAGGAAAGAAGAGGGAAGCTCACAATTTTAGTAAGATTTGAAGACAATATGCATTGGCTTCGGGAGAAATGGTTAGTCATGAGAAATCAATAAATTTCTTCTTCTTAGTAGATCCTAGGAAAGAAACTGAGATTTTAAACATACTAGGCTTCAGAGTAGGTAAATTGCCTTCCATTTACCTAGGATTACCTTTGGACAAGGATCTCCAATCTTCAAAACTATCGGATCCATTGAAATAAAAATAGAAAAACATATATCTTCTTGGAAAGGAAAGTGGTTATCTAGGGCTAGCATATCAATAATGTTAAAAGTAGTGATTTTTTCCCTCCTCATATATCTTATTTATTGCCTTTCTCTTAGCAGGTGCAAATAGAAACTTAACTCACATAATGAGGAGATTCTACTAGGAAGGATTAGCTGAAAAGAAGAAAATGGCTATGATCAATTATGGAAAAACAAGTCGTTGGGGGCTAAAGTTGTGTGGAGAATGTATAACTGGTCACATATGAAATAGGTCAAAATCCTTTAGAGAAATTACTTAGAGAGCATGGAGCCTAGTGGAATATTTAGGGCTCTAAATCCACCTAAAGGGTCTAGAGTATGGAACTTCATCTTGAGTCGTAGACCAATGATAACTGAACACCTATCTTGGGATATCTTGGATGGTAGAATAACACTCTTCTAGGAAGGTTCATGGAGAGGATTCCCTTATAGAGAAAAGTTAATGGACACTAAAAGGATCAAAGAGTTGACTACGAAGATTTAGGGGTCTAAAGCTAGGGATTGTGTGGAAATAGATGAAGACCAACCATATTATGGATGAAAATGGAAGAATTTCATAGAACTTCTCCTTCCAGCTAATGAGGTTGATCAACTAAGTTAGATACTTAAAGATAAAATTGTGACCTTTAGATGGGGGCAAATTAAATTAGTCTAGATTGGGTCAAATATAGGGTGGTATAATACAAAAGAAGGATACAACACCATCATTTAATGGATAAAATTTCAAAAAATAGAACTACCATTGAAGCTTTCCTGGGGTAAGCTATTCATGCCAAAATTTGGTGCGTTTGCATGGGCGGCTCTACAAGAGAGAATACTAAATACAGAATGGTTCAAAAATATAGGGTTTGAAGGATCTTCAAGGTGTGTTCTTTTTGGAGTGGAATAATTTGTGAATCACTTACTCCTTGGATGCCCCTTCTCACAATTAGGTTGAAGGTGGTTATGTGTGAAATCATGATGGGTTATGTGTCTGTTTAAAATTTGGCACTATTTAAACAAGACAAGCCTATTTGGGGGTTATGGATAAGAAGTCCCTCATTATTGTTGTGGTAGATATGGAAGGAAAGGAAAATAAACAATGAATCATTATTAAAAAAAATAGAATCAATCATTGTAGAAAGTGTCAACTACACAAATGACACACACATCAAGAAAGGGACTCAAATCACACAATGAGATAGTAAAAATAGAAATAGATGGTATGGATTAAAATTCACACCGTTATTTGGTTATGGGGATGAGGTGGGTAGAAAGAGAGGAAATGATGCATGTGGAAGCCTGCACAACATGAATGGTTCAAGATACATTTCAATAGAGCTTCATGTACCAACCCTGGACCCTCAGGGGTAAGAAACATTGTCTACTTTTGGGATGGATCATTGGTGGTAAGTATTGCTACTCCATTAGAAGAGACTACCAACAACATAGCTTAATTAAAGGCACTAAATGAAGGATTGCATCTATGTATGGACCTGCAGATCGCCAAGCTAGAGATTGAGGGAGATTTTATAATTGTGGTGAATGTTGTCGAATCTAAATTAGCACCTAACTGGAAACTACATGCAATAATTGGGAGATATGGAATTGATTAAAAAAATTGAGTAATAGACTATCAGTCATATTTATAGGGAGGCCAACAAAGATGATGATAGTTTTTGGCTACGAACAGTGACATGATAGGAAGGATTGGCCCTCATTGAACATGTGGACAACATGGAAACCAAGGGGGGTGCTTCAAGACCATTATAATAAAAATATCATACATTTTCAGCTAGGGAAGGATGATACAAAAGAATGATGACAATATCTACCACTATATCTATCAAACTCATTGAGCATTTATGACAACTATGAGAAGATACATTAGACAACTCGAATAATAGATTATAGGATGAAAACTATGAGAAACATCACTTTTTTTTGGCAAGTTGGTGGCAACCCTTATTTATTTTGAAGAAAGTTAAGTAGATTTTAGGATTTATGAAGTAGAGAGGTGACTAAGGATGTAGGAGTTCACATGCCCGGACCCAAATTTAGCTAGATATAGGATAAGTAAATATGACAATTTTCCAAGAAATGATGATGCATTTATGAGATCCCTCACTAAGAATATTAGGATGCAATGAGGCACATTTTCTATGAATAGACCTACAAATTAGACACATACACCTATGAGATTTGGCTATCACTCTTTCATCTTGTCCTCAACTTGCATTGCGCCTTCATAGATTCTCCTATCAAGCTGGTGTTAAACAAAAGGAAGATGTCATTCATGGGGAAAATTAAAATGAAGAGACTCAAAGAGGTACTAAATTACTCGCATGATTTGTTCATCCATGCAGTGAGGAGGATTGTGGGTGGGGAGTTTTTATTCTTAGGGAACTGCTATACAATATAAATGAATATCTTGGTAGTCTTCAGAAGGGAAGTGGACCTAGTCTTGGCTAATGTGGATGAAGAGATAAGAATTCCGTATCCAAGGGATTACTTTGTAATTAGGAAAGGGGACAAAGCATTGTAAAAGGTATCGATGCTCACAATATGGGATCCAAACTCATTCAAAATAAAAAAAATGTAAATCGAGAGTGTGGACTTCTTGTAAAATTTGTTAGAGTTTAATTTGAATGAAGGAGAGAGTGGATTAAACAATATAGTAGTGGGGAAGGCCTATATGGTGAAGAGGAGGAGGAATTCAAATCAGAGATTAGGGAGGATATGTCGAACATGGTCGATGTCGACTAACTTGGGCCCAACCATAGAGAGACAAAGATCCCTATAGATTCTTCTCATACGGTGAAGGGGAAGGCACATGTTAATGTTTATTTTTCCTTATGTTTTCATTATTTCTTAGCCAGTATAAGTGAAATAATAGTTATATGAAATATATTGAGTATGTTGTAGGCAAATTCCAGTCATAGCTATAGTTAGTCATATGATTGTATCTAGTATGTCTAGCATGGGCCCTCATTATAATGAGGGAATTTTATTGTAGAGACATTTCTTTGGTTGGGGGAATTGAATTTATCTGAAAATTTTGATTTAGCATGTTGGGATCTGGGTGTATGGCATAGATGTCCTATTTTTTTGTAAAATCTTCTTTTAATATTAATATAAAATGTTCCATGATTCTACCATGCTTTATCGAGAAAAAAAAAACATTTTTTAACCTCCAAAGAACAAGGGACATAAGAAATTTATTTGTCATTCCATATGCTACCTCATGACCATGAATTCAATATTCTAGTCTAGAATTTCCTTGCAAGTGTGACATGTGAGCAATTCATCTTTCATTAGCCAAGAAACACTTCCCAATTTTACAAACAAAAGGAAACATGAAAGATCAAGATAGACATAAATGAGATTAATCATAATGAAAAAGTAACACTTACCTCCATAGTTGATTTAACCCTATAACAACTATCTAATTTTCTATTATGGAAGGAATCTCATTTTGATGATTCAACTTTGACTTCAAATTGAAATCATAAAAGAGAATTGTAGAGCTATGGAAATGGTCATAGATTACATATCAAATGTAATTTTACATTTGGCAGAAATTCACAATTGTGACATAATGGGTATTAATTATGGATTTAAATTGAAATAAAATTGACTCAAGAATAGAAAATAAATATCCCTATATAAATCAAATGTTAAACAACTTGAACAAAGAGAAACAAGGTGGTTTTGAAGGATAAAAACAAATAAAATGAAAAATGTTAACATGCTAACAAAGAAAGTATATTTTACATTACAAGTTTGAAGAGACAAAATGAACTAGCAATACATAACAATACAAATTTATGTTATTGAATATGTGACATTAGCATTGAGTTTTGTCTAAGTTACAAAGCTCAACCTCAAGAAAAAATGCACAATATCGTGAGATATTTGTATAAAAAGAGGGGACCAAATAGGTTCCTCCCAAATTATCCATAGAAAAGAGAATGATGACAAACCATCATCCATGTTTATGTCTTGTTTTGAAAAAAAAATTACCAAAGGCTAAGGTTTGATAAAAAATTACATTAATGTTCAAATTATTATATTTGATTAAAATACATTAAATAGCCAAGTTGAATCTAATTGTTAAAAATGCATCTCTAAATTAATCCCCACATAGGAAAGTTTTAAATACAATAATGTATAGAAAATAATGCACATCTAAACTTCAGAAGAATCCAAAATGTACATGAAATAGGAAGACATTTTCTTACAAGAATTCCTTTTAGTTTTGGTATATCTATTCTCGTTCAAAATGCCATTACAATATTTTTACATACTATTTGTCTCAATTATCATATATTTATATATTGACTAATTCTTCCTTTGTGTATTACATAATTACACATTATATGATGATATGATGAAAAAATAAGTATCCAAACAACTATTGAGAGGGGCGGGGGTGAATCAGTAGATAGAAAAACTAATACAAACTTCACAAATCTCAAAAATAAATCTCTCAAAGTCAACTTAGAACTATCAATGTAATACCACTGTCAAGATAAAAACTCATAAGATAAACCGGTTGACTATTACAACAAATTAACAGTAAACAACTTCTTCATATCTCAATACTTCCAGTTCTCATGACTTATCAAAGTAGTTAAGTAGTTAAGTAAATCAACTATAAGAAACATAACCACAAAAACATTCACCACTTGACACAAATATTTTTGACGTGGATACCCAAATAGGTAAAAACCATGGTGAGATGAGGCACAAGATAATTATCTGAACTCTTCTGAAGTTCACCCTGTTAGGAGCCTAGCTTGTTAAAGCTTTACATGCCTTGTTAAGAACTGATCCTGTTAGGAATCACCTGGTTAAGGGATTGACTACAATGCCTTGTTAGAAGCAATACCCTGTAAGGAGTAACCTCGGTAGAGGATTTGAAAATCCAAGCTAATGGATCACCTTGTTAGAGGATTTGAATAACACCAAGCTTATTAGAGCTTACCTGGTTAGGGGATTTCAATTTTGCTGTAATTTTTAGAAAATAACAGGAGTTTGTTTATCTGTCTGAACAGCACTACACTTTCTTGATCATATCTATTTCATGCTCCTATCTGCCTTTACTCAAACTATAGATACATCATCCGGTTCGACAACCACACACTCAACTAATCTTTGCTAACTCTTTTCCAACTCATTAAACTAAACATCTTCATTGACCTTATAAACAAATCAATTAAGTCAGTAACACAACAAAAACCTAATTCTCATAGAGATTACAAACAAATCGGTTCAAGTATGACCATTGGATTACATAGCAAACTCTGCACATCAATCAAGAAAACCTTGATCGCTCCTTGATCACCACTTCATCGAACTTAGTAATTCGTCACGCGCTTTGCATTAGATGCAATACATTTTCTCATTCCCTAGACAAAAACTGTTACAACAACTTGCAAAAATCTCTTCAAATTATCTTCATACAATAATCATATGTTTCATAATCATTAGCGCTCATCATCAAATTATAAACCAATATAACCAATTCACCAAACTTAATCGGTTAGGGTTTATCAAAAACAACATGTAGGGTTTATCGATTACATCAATAGATAGGGTTTACACTGGTTACCGGTTCTCCTGACAAATTCTTCATACCGGTTACAGTAACAATATTACAACAATATCAACAATATCATTACCAGTTAATTGACATCAATGACAACATAACATATCAATAATGCAATCTTCATGCAAATGCCAACAATCTCCCCCTTTGGTATTGATGGCAATACAAATATCAATACCATTGATTGTTGCATGATTGTGAATAGGAATCCTAGTTTACATTACCAAGTATTCACATGCTCAAATCCTGTCTTTAGCTTGTCGCTGGTTCTCCTTCTCATAATCACATAATTCTTCTCCCCCTTTCACAGCAATGCCAAATTGAAAGTAAAACATGTAATGTCAAATTTCACTATGCATCATCAACAATCTGCAACTTGATGCTCCCCTTGTGGAATAAATCCACTTCTACATAAATCCTTCTGTAAAATTATGCAAGTAGCTCTGGGACTGATGTAATCTACATCATACTTAACTGACTTCATGAAGAGGGACAACCCCTAGTTGACTTCTAAGATACTCAAAAGTAGTCTTAGGCAGAGGTTTGGTAAAAATATATGCAAGCTTCTCCTTGGTAGAAACATGCTCTAAGATCACATCTTTACTCTATACTTTTTCCCTTAATTAATGATACTTCAATTCAATATGCTTGGTTTGTGCATGCAAAACAGGGTTCTTGGAAATATTTATGGCACTTTTATTATCACATAAAATCTTTATAGGTTCTGAAATCTTCATCTTAAAACCTTCCAAAATGTGCCTCATCCATATAGCCTGAGTACAATTCATGTAAGGTGCAACACACTCATCTTCAGTAGTAGATTGTGAAGTACAACTCTCCTTTTTACTACTCCATGAAATAATTCTTCCTCCAAGAAAAAATGCTCCACCAATTGTGCTTTTCCGGTCATCAACATTTCCTACCCAATCTACATCTGTGTACACCTTCAAGTCAAAATTTCCTCCATATGGATACCATAACCCATAATAACAATAAATTTCAAGTATCTAAAAATTATTTTGGTTTCTATCAGATGTGTTTCCTTAGGATTCTTCTAGAATCTAGCAACTATGCCAACTGCATGAGTGGTGCAAGAGCACCTAGTTGAGTAAAAACTCTCCTTTTTGAGTCTTTCTTGCTTTCATGTTTGTAACATCTTGTGTTACGTTTATGATGTTGTTTTAGGTTTTTGTGTGTCTTTTCAAATGGTTTTGATCTCATTTTGTTCTCAAGAGGTCAAGTTTTGTCTTTCAAGATGTGAGTTGACAATTTTGGGTTTCTAGGCCAAAAAGGGCATGCAAAAATATGAAAAATTGCCTGAAAGGTCTAGAAATGATTTCCAAAGAATTGCAACATGTTCGCTAAGTGATTTAAGAATTTCTAAGGTGTTTATATAAGTTGATGAGGTTAGGTTGTCAAAAATGTCTTTTAGAGCAAGAAATGTTGTCATTTGGGCTTGTAAAAGTTGTCAAAGTTGTCATTTTTTTTACTTTTCTAGGACAATGAAGTTGTGGAAGCCTCATGTCCATACTAGGGCTTGATAACCAACTGGAAAAACTATAAAATTCCTCCCTTTTCCTTGGAAAGGGTTGGTGATTGTATTAGCAAAAGAATCCTAATAGAAAAGCATGAAATTCTGGTTTTTTTCACTATTTTTTTCCTTCCTTGGAGTAACAGTCCATACTGTAGCATATTGGTCCATACTGTACCTTATGAGAAGTGTTCCTATTACTTTTCCAATTCTCTCCAAGTGATCATTTCATTGTTTTTCCATTTGCAAGTAGATTAGATAAAAATTCTTTCATTTTGTGTGCTCGCTGCCCTGTCAAGGGTTTGGGGTTTAAAAATGTAGCACCTTGACTAATCCAGGCCTAGGATCCCACCGAATGGATTTGGTCAAGTTGGAATGCATGTATATAGTGTATGTATGTTCATTTTATGCCAGAGTTATACTTGGAAAGGTGAATGTGAGCACTTATTAGGCAAGTTGTCTAACTTGGCTAGTATTCTTCCTCAAGGCTCTTAATTTGGATTCTAAGCATCAATTGTTGAAACCAAACATGGAAAGAGGTCTACACCTATCCTAAAGGAATTTTGAAGGAGTCAGAGCTCCAAATTGTACTCATTTTGCATCATTATGTGTCACTGTTTGTAAGGGGCAGCGGATTCCCTGTTTTGGGAAAATAAATGGTTTTTGGTATCAAGATTGTTTTTGAAGCTCCTAATGCATGGAGAATTTACCTTGTTTGTTCAATGAATTTTTAAATTGATTTTTTGAAGGTCTATCCATTTTATGGTGTAGACATTTGGTAGTCTTAATCCTCCATTTTATAGAAATAACAGTGAATTGACATAAAAACAGTGAAGGACAATGAATTTTGCTCATCTACAGCTTGATCACCAAGTGTTTGGCATAATGCTTGTTTATCAGTGGCAAGGAATGCTTTAATTTTTTTTGGAAGAGGTCTCCTAGTAGTGTGGGAGTTTGAACCAAGTCTGGTAGTGAGAACCTATGGTAGATGCATCCAAACCCTCACTAAACCCTACATTTAAGCCCAAAATTGAGGACAGTCGCTAAACCTGATTGATGGAGCCTAAGACCTAAAAAATACTTGAGCTTAGACCTATAAATTATCATCCAAGATAATTTTGTGGGAGGATTTGGCCATCATTGAACAAAATGAGCAAAAAAGTGACAATTAGCCGTCCATAGGCTACAAGCCTTTTTTACTGCTAAAATGCATTTTTCAAGAACCCGATCACCTTGAAATTGTTCAGTTTGGAGAGATATTTGTAAGAAATTCCAAGACAATGAATGAAATTTGAGAAACCTCCATGACATCCTTGTGAAGCATTTTTGGGTTTTGAGACCTAAGGAGTTAGTTTGAGCAAGTGAATCTAAGAAGCCAAAACAAGAAAATGAAAACAAGCTTTTTGAACAAAACTTTCATCTAGTCCCCTAAACCAATTGGAGGTGCTTGTGAGGATAGATAATAGTTAGAATCAAGCCCAAAAGGAAAAAGGAGTGTGTTGGAATAAATATAATGGTTTGGGCAATAACCAATAGGGGATGAGTAAGGGAATGAGCTCACTCAAAAGGGGAGTTTGTTAGGGAAGTGATGCATGAGTTGCTTAGCATGAAGACCTCAAGAATGATTTACAAACATATACAACAACCACAAGTAATTCCTTTGGAAACAAATTGAACCATTTGACTTAAACATCCTTATTAAGCACTTTTTAGCAAACTCCCTATCAATGAGCTATGTCTGGTCTGCTGTGAATAACATAGTGCAATTTTCCAATCATTGACCTATATTCCTTCTCATCAACAGATTTGGACTCATATTCCTTAGAAAACTTACAAAATGTAACCATTGGTGTCCCAACTGGTTTATAGTCACTCATGCCAAATGTCTTCAAGACCTCTTTCACATACTTAGACTGTGTGATGAAAATACCATTCTTCATTTGATGTATTTGCAAGCTTATGAAAAATTTTATTTCTCCCACTAAAGACATTTCAAACTCCTTTTTCATTTCATCTGCAAAACTATTTCTCATGTCATCATTACCTCCAAATATGATATCATCAACAAATACTTCGCTAACTAGTATTTTATCTCCTTCAAATTTGAGATATATGTTACTATCATCACTGGTTCTTAGAAATCATATCTTCATCAGATGTGTATGAATCCTTTCACACCATGTTCTTGGTGCCTACTTTAATCCATATAAAGCCTTATGCAATCTTCATACCATGTCTTTCTTATCAATCAAAGAATAACCATCTGGTTGCTCAATGTATACTTCTTCTTCTAGTATCCCATTCAAAAATGTTGACTTAACATCCACCTGGTATACCTTGAATTTGGTATGTGTTGCAAATGCAAGTAAAGTTCTAACACCTTCCAGTCTTGCCACTGGTGCAAAATTATCACCATATTCTTCTTCTTCCTCTTCTGCATAACCTTTGCAAACCAACCTAGCTTTGTTGTGAACTACAACACCATCTTCATTCAACTTGTTCCTAAATACCCACTTAGTACCTATCACATTTTTATTTACTAGTTAGGGTACTGGGGTCCATGGGTTGTTCTTCTCAATTTGATCTAATTCCTCCTCCATAGCTTTAACCTAATGATCCTCACCAAATGCTTCCTTAGCAGTTCTTGGTTCAATAGTGGAGATCATGCAAGAATTCTCTTTGATTCTTCTTCTGGTTAGTACTCCAGCATCCTTATCCCCAACAATCTATTCAGGATTGTGATTCAATCTCACATATCTTGGAATAACATGATCATTATCTTTAGGTTGAAATTCTTCATTATCATCATCTTCTGAATTTATCTGTTCCGATTGAACCTGGTTTCAAATTTCATAGTTTTTGGTTCCAAAAACAAAATGAAAGGATCTTCATCCTTTTTCTCCAAACTGTTTTCCTCTGAGACTTCAGAATATTCATCCACTTGAACATCAACACTCTCAATAATTCTATGTGTTTGGTTGTTAAAACACTTGTAGGACTTACTCTTCTTTACCAAAATTTGGTTCATAGTGTAGACAGTTGTCCTGATAGTTTCTCTCCAAAAAGTTTTCGCTACACCTCCTTATATCAACATCGTCCTAACAGATTCAACAATTGATCGGTTGTTTCTCTCTGCAATACCATTTTGTTGTGGTGTCCTCGGTACAGAAAGTTGTCGTTTGATACCATTTTCTTCACAATACCTAGTGAATTCCTCAGAAGTAAATTCACCACCTTGATCTGTCCTTAGACACTTTATCTTCTTACTGCTCTCCTTCTCAGCTAAGGCCCTAAATTCCTTGAACTTACCAAAAGCTTCAGTCTTATCCTTCAAGAATGTGACCCACATTAGCCTTGAGAAATCATCAGTGAAGATCATAAAATATATGTCACCCAGAATACTTTTTGTCCTTATTGGTCCACAAAGATCCATATGAACCAAATCTAACAAATGTTCAGCTGAAAAAGATTTGCTCTTGAAAGTTGAGGATGCCATCTTTCCCAACTGAAATTCTTTGCATAGAGCATTAACCAATTTGTCTAACTGAGGCAAACGTCTCACTATCTTGAACTTACTCACTTTAACAATGTCATCAAAGTTTATATGACAAAATCTACTATGCCAAAGCCAAGTATCATCTATCTTTGCAATTAAACAGTTGTTGACTCTAGGTTTAAGGTGAAACAAGTTACCTTTAGTTTGCTTCCTAGTTGCAATCAGTTCACCTCTACTATCATAGATTTTTCACATACCATTTTTAAACTTCAATGGGTATCCTCTTTCATTGAGTTGTGCCACACTCAAAAGATTGTGCTTTAGACCTTCAACCTAGTAGACATCATCTACACTACTCTTTCCATTAAGAGAAATACTTCCCTTACCTTTAATCATGTAGGGTGAGTCATTACCAAATCTTACAACTCTGCCATCAAATTCCTTCAAAGAAATAAATTTGCTCTGATCATTGGTCATGTGATGTGAACAACCACTATCAATTATCCAATCATCACAGTTATCCATCTTGGATACTAATGCCTTCTAGTATGATATCTCTTCTTTAATAGCTACAAACACAATGTATTCATTAGCTTCACCATCAGATTCCTCATTAGTGATACCACCATCAATAGCAATAAGATAATCTCTTTTGCCTTTACCCTTGTACTTCTGGAATTTCTCTCGTTTGTGCTCATTATCATCATTAGGATAGTTAGCAGCAATGTGTCCAATCTTGTTGCATATTTCAAAGGTAATTTACCTCTATATTTTGTTAGGGTTCCCACAAATACTAAGAGGGGGGGGTGAATCAGTATCTGTCTGGTTATGAAATTTTCTTAAAACTGAATGTGCAGAATATAAAGTAACAGTATACCAGTATGCAAGAATTAATGCAAATAACAAAATCAAAAGCATCCACATGAAAAGAACACCATAACACAAGATGTTTAATGAGGAAACCCGGTGTGGGAAAAACCTCGGTGGGATTTGTGACCCACAATATTCACTTACTGGCCAATAAGAGAATATTACTTACAATAGGGGCCTGCACATGCAGGAAGGCCAACTGCCTAGAGCTCACTACTCAATAAGAAGTCACACTGACTTACAATGAGGATTTACACAAATCCAATATTCTGTACTACTTTACAATAGCATCTTCAATACCAGATTCAATACCGGTTCTTGCTCTGTTCTTTACATATACCCTTGACCTACAATTTGCACATTAGGTCTGCCTTATAATTTATTTATTGCATTCTATCCATATCCTACAAATGCCTACAATGATCTCTTTTATATACAAGAGTCATTTTACAATTTTGCCAAGTCGGCTTCCAATGATAAACAAAATATTACATATCAAAAGTCCTGTCGGCCTCTATGCCAGTATACATATTTTCCTTCTGTGTCGGTGTACATCTTCTGTGCCGGTGCCGGTGTAGATTGATTTTGTTGATGCCGGAGCATTGTTCTATTTGAGTAATGCTTTGTCAGTATAATGTCTTGCCGATGCCATAGGATTGCAAGGTTGCCTGTGTAATGTTTTGCCAGTATAATTTCTTGCCGGTGCCATAGGATTGCAAGGTTGCCATCAATGACAAAACCTTCAATCACACACAATGTCTCATTAGAGTGTCCATATGCCAACAATCTCCCCCTTTGGCATTGATGGCAACACTCATGAGAAATTTCAAAAAAGATATCCAAAAATGTGTATACCAAAAAATGTTACCAAAAATATGAGGGCTCCCCCTGAGCATGTGATCCCTGTGTTTTGAATTTTCTCATCTACTACTCACCCTTTGGCATCAATGACAAAGGTTAGTAGATTTGTAGTTGTACCAATTCATAACCTCAACCTTGTAGTTGGGTAGTTATTAGCTAAAGAATATCTCCCAAAATTAAGTTTATACCATCCATAAACTTCTTGCTCTCCTTTATTGCTATCTCAGTTCTGTGTACTATATCGGTGAGATGTTGCAAGTGCTCTGCTAGTGTTTTGCTACCCTGTGTTAGTGCCTCTAAGATTTCCTTATGCAGAGATGCTAAATAGTCCAATCTTGGACTTAGTTTAGATCTCAAAAATTTTGCCTTGTTTATTATTTTCTCTTTTTCTCTTTCTAATTTGAGCAATTCTTCCTCAAAATTTGTTATCTTTTCCTCAAAAACTGATAATGTATCGGGTGAGTTAACAAAATTATCAACAAGTTTATTGATCTCTTCCTGTACCTTGCTCATCTTTTTGTCTACATCCGTGGTCAAAAAGTTTATCTTACAGGTGTCTTTATACAGAGTTTTGTACTCTTTCAATAAATTGCACAGTTCCGGTAGAAGTGTGTCAAATTCCCTGTTACACTTCTTTATTCCTTCCTCAAAGAATTTCTATTTCTCTTTTTCTACACTTTCCTTTATAGTTTCTACCTTTGTTTGCTCAAAATTTCCAGAAATATATTTACAAAGTGTATCCAACTGGCCTAAAGAATCTTTGTTGGCTATATTACAATTTGGAGCTATTAATTTCAAAACTGGAATTGAATCATCTATTGCTTTATAGGCTTGTGAGCTATAATCAGTTATTTTCTTGATAGAATCGAGCAATACCTCTGTTACATTTGATGGTAACCCAGTAAACTGAGTGCCGGTGGAAGGGACCATGTTGGTATTGATCTCTGGTAGGTCTGTTTGTCTCTCCATCTCTTTAAGCATAGTTTTCTCTGCATCTTTTCTTACCGGTGGCATCTATTCTGGAGCCTTTAGCTCTGTTGGTTGCTCTGTTTGTGTTCCAGATTCCATCTTTTTCTTTGAATCTACTGCTGGTTGCTCTTGGTTTCCTATTGCCGGTTGCTCTTTATTATCAGATTTATCTATGGTATCCTTATCTACCACTATGTTGATTTTTTGAGTATCAACATTTACAGTATATAGGACTTCAGGATTAGGATTGTTATCCTCAGTGTCCATGCTCTCAGCTACCGGTTGATCTTCTGCAGTTGTTTTTACCGGAGGAGTATTTAAAGGAGGTGGGGGTAAGTTGTCTCTAATCTTGATACTTGGTGGTCCACCAACTTTACCTTTCCCTTTGTCCTTTCGATATACCAGAATGGGCTTGGGATTCATATATTCTTCTTGTTTTTCTTTTTCAATCAAGAATCTATCCCAACCATCTTCTGTTTCAATTGAAAATTCAGTAACTCTACCTGCCATTAATGATATTTGCCTGTGTACAGTGGAAAAGACTGTCCGGTTGGCCTGAGCTATCAAATCATCAATTTCCTTAGGTGATTTGACTGGGTATACTGCAAGTAATTTTTCTATTTTAATTTTCTTATCCAACTCAATTATTCCTTGCCTTCTGGCCTCAAGTCTTTTATATAATTCATCAGGAATTTCATTTAGGACTTGCATCAAAAACTTTTTATACATGTCCATGTATAGTATAACACTTTCCTCAACTTGTCCTTTCTCATCTTCTGATAGGGTGTCATAGATTTTCCCTATGTTTTTCAATTTACCTTCCCCTGTGATTTCATTCAGTAATATGTCAAAAGGGGCCAAGTCAGTGTCTGTCTTCTTCTTCCTTTTGGGGGTCAGCTTTTTCTTAGGTGTGGCTTTGTTGACTGGAGACCTTACAGCCAGTTGCTTCTGTCTTGTCCTTCTAGGTGAAGGAGTGGATACCGGTGAGGGGTCTCTTTTCCTAACAACTCTTTTGAAAGTTGCTGGCATATATCCTTCTAAGGAGGTATCTACCGGTGATAGATGAGTTTCAGGTTGTTGGGCTGCCAACTCTTCTTCTATTATGCCGGTTTTCTTTAGTACATCATCTTTTAAGGCTTTTGCTTGTCTGCTTCCTTTCCTCACAGATGCCTCAACTTTCTTTACTCTCTTTTTAGATTGAATTTGACTTTCAATGTGCTTAGCACTACCAAATACTTCTTCCTTTGGTTCATTGGGGGCTTCCAGAAGTGCTTTGGCATAAGTTTCCACTATGTGGTCATCTGTTTCATACCCCATTTCTGTAACCCAGATTGTTCTTGGGATGACTGCTTCCATCCAGATCTCATCCTTTTTTATTATAAAACATATGTCATCCTTATATTTGTTGACGATTTCCTGTGATAGTCTGATCCTCTTATTCATTTTGACCTTTAGTGCTTGAAAATACTCATGAATATTCTTTTCTTTGTTTTCACCCATGTTGTTGAATAAGTCAGACAATTGTTTTCCTACCGGTATGTCAAATCCAAAATCCTTGTTGCCTATATCGGGAGCCTGTTTGGTTATATGTAGCATTAAGCATACAAGCAAATTTCCAAATCTAAAGGTTCCTTTCTTATCCTTCTTGATTTTTGCTAAGTTGTCAATTAACTCATCTTTTAACCATTCACAGATATCAATTTTCACATTGTCCTTAACCATGTCATAAGCACTCTTTATGCATAAACTAGAAACAGAGTTAAGCCTATTTGCATGAGTTGCTTTGTAACCTAGAATCATGCTAATGAATCTCACATTTGTATCGGTCACATCATTAACCCTCAATGATCTTTTGTCGGATGTTGCACCAGTTAATTTCATTACTAGGTCATTAGAGACCTTCTTGGTTTTGTCGGGACTGGTACCGGTGGAAGGTAACCCTGTTACTGCTTTCACAACTACCTTAGTAATTTTGTGAACTGAATCAAGCCAAAAGAATGATCCATGTACCCTGCTTAGAACTATCCTAACCACTTCCTTGGGAAATTCAGGAATGCAGAGGATTTCAGTGAATCCTAGGGTTTGAACAATTTTATGTTCAGGTTTCACATTTCTAGCATTGTCACATATAACAGATTTATACATGTTTTTGATTTCTTCATCACCTAATTCTTCTATGTTGCAATGAATATACATTCTAGGGTCTTCTACATAAACAACACCCTTTGGAATTTGGGAAAAAGCACCAGTGTTGTCATCTTTCTTAGCTACCTCGGGAACTAGCTCAAACATGGGCCTAGGTTGTTTTATAACCTCGACTACTGTAGGGTTTGCTATGAATTCAGGTGCAGAGGAGGATGCCATGATGATAAATATCTTTTTCTGCCTTTGGATGGATTGATTGTTGAAGTGCTTTGCCTCTTTGCTCGGAATGCCTTAGCTCGGAAATCTTCGCGCTCTCTGAAGGTTTGAATTCACGGTGAAATGAAATGGAGCCAAAAACCTTATTTTATAAAGTGTTTTCTACCACCTACCACATTAATTGTTTGCCGGCAATGTATTAACTCAACTTTATTTGCCGGTAATGAAGGATTTTCAACTTCTTTTCTCTAACCGAGGGAATAATAGCACATGTGTCGTTAAATTGCCAAACCCTCAAGATAATTTTCTTCAATTTGATGAAGAACATCCTGCCGGTGGAGCATTTCTCTGTCCTGCCGATGGAGCATCATATTGTCCTGTCGGTGAAGCATTTGTTGGTTCTACCGGTGGAGGAGTAACCCCAATATTTAGATCACCTTTTCTAATCCATTGCTTTGAAAATTCTTGCTTAACCTCTTCAACCTTTTCTTTACCTTTCAAGCTAGTATTTTTGTTATCTACCGGTGTACCTTTACTTCTACAGAATTTAGCAATATGACCAATCTTGTTACATGCATAACAAATTACATTATTTTTCTGAATAGCTTTCCCATAACTTATGCCGGTTTGTGTTCTACATTTGTTTGATAAATGACCAAATCTTCCACAAACATAACATCTTACATTCATTATGCAATTTTCAGAATTATGACCAATTTTGTTGCATTTGGTGCATTGACCGGTGGGAGGATTGATGTTCTGATAATTCCTAGATCTACATTCGTTTTCCCTATGACCATATTTATTACAGTTAAAGAATTTTCCATTGAATTTGTAAGTATTAGAGGGTCTTACCAGTTTGCTTTGATCCTGGGTATTTGCAGTATCGGAGCTTTCTCCAACTTCAAATCCAACTCCAGAAGTGTCACCTTTGGGTTTTTGATTCTTCAATAAGGTACCAAGTTCTTCTGAGCTTTTCTTGAATTTTTCTTTGTGTAGATTTGCAGTTTCCAATTCCCTTTCCAAGATCTCTTTTTGTTTCATTAGTTCATTTGAGTCATTTTGAGTATGCATCAGATCTGTCTTCAACATATCATTTTCATAGCTAAGTCTTGTGTTCTCATTTGCTACATCACTTAGTCTTCTAGTCAATTCTTCTTCATTTCTCTTTCTGTCCTCAATCTCTTTGCAACATCTCATAGTCATATCTTGCATTTCATTTTTTGTTGTCATGATCTCTTGTTTCAATTTACTTATCATATCATTTAGTGATTCCTTTTCATCATTTTCATTTTGCAATTTTTCACAAAGTTCTCTTCTCTTGTTTCTTGTAACAGTAAGATTTTCTTGAAGTGCCTGAATAATGTCCTGAGCTGCTTTTAAATCATCTTCTAATTTGATATTTTTCAACTTCTCTACATCATAGTCAGTATGAGCTCCTTCAAGTTGCTTAATCAGATTTTCCATCTTTACCAGTGTCAAGATCTTCCCCAAGCTGTTAGGCTTTTGAAAATAGAGGACCAGGCTCTGATACCAATTGTTAGGGTTCCCACAGATACTGAGAGGGGGGGTTGAATCAGTATCTGACCGGTTATGAAATTTTCTTAAAACTGAATGTGTAGAATATAAAGTAACAATATACCGGTATGCAAGAATTAATGCACATAACAAAATCAAAAGCATCCACATGAAAAGAACACCATAACACAAGATGTTTAACGAGGAAACCTGGTGTGGGAGAAATCTCGATGGGATTTGTGACCCACAATATTCACTTACTGGCCAATAAGATAATATTACTTACAATAGGGGCCTGCACATGCAGGAAGGCCAACTGCCTAGAGCTCACTGCTCAATAAGAAGTCACACTGACTTACAATGAGGATTTACACAAATCCAATATTATGTACTGCTTTACAATAGCATCTTCAATGCCAGATTCAGTACCGGTTCTTGCTCTGTTCTTTACATATACCCTTGACCTACAATTCGCACATTAGGTCTGCCTTATAATTTATTTATTGCATTCTATCCATATCCTACAAATGCCTACAATGATCTCTTTTATATACAAGAGTCATTTTACAATTTTGCCAAGTCGGTTTACAATGATAAACAAAATATTACATATCAAAAGTCATGTCGGCCTCTGTGCTGGTATACATATTTTCCTTCTATGTCAGTGTACATCTTCTGTGCCGGTGTCGGTGCTGGTGTAGATTGATTTTGTTGATGTCGGAGCATTGTTCTGTTTGAGTAATGCTTTGCCGGTATAATGTCTTGCCGGTACCATAGGATTGCAAGGTTGCTTGTGTAATGTTTTGTCGGTATAATGTCTTGCCAGTGCCATAGGATTGCAAGGTTGCCATCAATGACAAAAGCTTCAATCACACATAATGTCTCATTGGAGTGTCCATATGCCAATATATTTACCTGTACCTCTAGGCAACCACTTGGCCAACAATGCTTCAAGCTCAACTAAATTGCCTTCATCATCAGCTTCTCTACTAGATTTAGATTCATAACTATGACTGACATCTCTACTTTTCCTCACAGATGGGTTAGAAATAGAATCTCTAAATCCAGACTCAGATTTTTGTACACTGCCATCATAACCATTTGATTCAAAAGTAGTAAGCTTGCCAATGGTGGAGTCAAGAGTTACCTTAGTTTTGTCAATGGCCTTCAGCTCCTAAATAGCTGCAACTCAAATAGCATAGACCGGTAGCAGTGTTCTCACTACCTTACTGATCACTATGGAATCTTCCACTTTACCTCTTGCACTATTAATTTCACCAACTATCTCCTTTATCCTTTGACTATAATGCTCGATATTCTCACCTTCAGCCATCCACATGTCATCAAACTTTCCTCTTAGACTCTTCTTTAGCAATCTTAACATGTTCATCATCGCTATAAATCTCTTCAAGTTTTTTCCATACCTCATATGCAGTCTCAAGACCATGAACGTCTACATACTCTACATCAGACAAAGAACTAATAATAGCCTCTAATGCTTGATGATTTTCTTGTTACTTTTTCTTCTGATCATCAGTCAACATCCCTGTAGGTGCAGCATATTTAGTATTGACATGTTCCCAATACTAGCTTCCCAAACTCTTGATATAAATTTTCATTATGTCAATCCATATCTTGTAGTTCTCCCTATTAAACTTCAGACCTTCCTTCTTCATCATGATCTACAAGATCTTTACCTCAAGTTGTTAGGCTAAGACCTTAGAGGACCTAATAAGCTCTAATACCAATTGATGGTATGATGAAAGAATAAGTATCTGGTCAACTACTGAGGGGGGGGTGAATCAATAGATAGAAAAACTGATACAAACTTCACCAATCTCAAAAATCAATCTCTCAAAGTAAACTTATAACTATCAATGTAATACCACTGTCAAGATAAAAAATCATAAGATAAACTGGTTGATTGATACAACAAATTAACAATAAACAACTTCTTCATATCTCAATATGTTCGATTATCATGACTTATCAAAGTATTTAAGTAGTTAAGTAAATCAACTATAAGAAACATAACCACAAAAATATTCACCACTTGACACAAATATTTTTGACGTGGAAACCCAAATAGATAAAAACCACGGTGAGATGAGACTCACAAGATAACTATCTGAACTCTTCTGAAGTTCACCCTGTTAGGAGCCTATCATGTTAAAGCTTTACAAAAGTCCTATTAAGAATTGATCCTGTTAGGAATCACTTGGTTAAGGGATTGACTAAAATGCCTTGATAGAAGTAATACCCTATAAGGAGTAACCTTTGTAGAGGATTTGAAAATCCAAGCTAAAGGATCACTTTTTAGAGGATTTGAATAACACCAGGCTTATTAGAGCTTACCCGGTTAGGGGATTTCAATTCTACTATAATTGTTAGAAAACAACAAGAGTTTGTTGATCTATCTGAATAGCACTACACTTGCTTGAATAGATCCATTTCATGCTCCTATCTACCTTCACTCAAACTATAGATACATCATCCAGTTCGGCAGCCACACACTCAATTGATCTTTGCTAACTCTTTGCCAACGCATTAAACTAAACAACTTCATCAACCTTATAAACAAATAAATTAGGTCAATAACACAACAAAAACCTAATTCTCATAGAGATTACAAACAAATAGGTTCAAGTATGACCATTGGATTACATAGCAATCTTTGCATATCAATCAAGAAAACCTTGATCATTGCTTCATCGAACTTAGTAATACATCGTGCACTTTGCATTAGATGCAATACATTTGTTCATTCCCTAGACAAAAACTGTTACAACAACTTGCCAAAATCTCTTCAAATTGTCTTCATACAATAATCATATGTGTCATAATCATTACCGCTCATCATCAGATTATAAACCAATATAACCAATTCACCAAACTTAATCGATTAGGTTTTATCAAAAACAACAGGTAGGGTTTACTGGTTACATAAATAGATAGGGTTTACACCCATTACCGGTTCTCCTCACAAATTCTTCCTACAGGTCACAATAACAATATTACAACAATATCAACAATATCATTACCGGTTAATTGACATCAATGACAACATAACATATCATTAATGAAATCTTCATGCAAATGCCAACATTATATATCCACATTTCAATTGTATTTAAGATAAATGTATAATAATCTTAGTTCCTGCGAAAGACAGGTAACTATTGCATTCATTAAAAGTTTTTTTTCAATTAATTGTAACCAATGAATGAAAAGAATTAAAATCTTTGAACATAAATGCAATAGTCTAAATTTTATTTTTATTTTGTATAATTTTAAAATTACTAATTTACCATAAAAATCAATTTTCACACCAAAAGAAAATATTTTTATACATAGAATAAATAATCATTTACTACTAATGACATCACTAACCAAAAATGAATATAGATTTATGCATCAAACTGAATAAATTTATGCTAACCTGTACACCATCTCGCATAGAAAATATTAATTTAGGCAATTTATTCAGTTTGATGTATAGATGTATATTCATTTTTGGTCAATGATGTCATTAGTAATAAATTAAATTAGGCAATTTCGAAATATGAATGGTGTAGGCCACTAATCAATGATGTGACAAAAGTGTCATGTGCTATTATAAACATTAAACCAAGGAAATTATTAATTTAAAATACTACTTTTGATTTCTCTCATATTCTTAAGCAACTTGATTTCATACAGAACTATAGATGTCATTGACATTGTGATAAGTTACTACTGTTTATTTATACTAGCACATAGTATTATATATTTTGAAACATATTATAGAGTATCGAATCAAAGAATTAGAAAATTGGGATGATTATTTATAATATAAATAAATTGATTTTAAATATATAAAATTAAATACAAATAAATATACATTAATTTAGAAATCTAAAGCATATAAAGTGTTTTTTACAATGTAAAATATTTTTTATAATCTAGGAAAATAATTGACTTAAGAAATTGATTGCGTTGATTACATAGATTCTTGACTATTGAGGTGTCTTCTTTGTTGTTAATGTGTTTTTTTTCATAATGAAATTTTGAGTTATAATTTAAATAAATAACCAGAATACTAAATAGTAAAATATATTATGAGAGAATTTAAGCCCTCAATGTAATGTTGAAAGTAATGTTATTAATATCAATTTTTTTTAAAAAAATACAAACTTTAAACTTATTTAGGATCTTATTTATAATTTTTTAGTTTTAAAATTGTAATCTATAGATATTTTTAAAATCTATTTAGCACACTTTCTGAAGGGGAAATTATTTTAATCAAATTAATGAATGATATGTTTTTTAATTATAAAAATAAAAAATTAAACACAAAAGTAAACAAAAGTTTTACAAATGAAATAAAGAAAAAGTATATACATAATAAAATAGTGAAAAAGGTTTCAAATTCACATAGACACATATTTTTTATATGTTTTATAAATTAAATTAAATTAAGCATATACATATTAAAATAATATATGAATAAAAATTAAATATTTATTAATGTTATAAATAACATAAGTATTCCCATCCATATCTTTCTTATTCAAATAAAAAATATATCTAATATATCAATTAATTTTATGAAAACTAAATATAAAATTTGTAATAATATGTATATTTCATAAATAAGAATATCAATTCTTTATAAAATGTTCACATATCATGTACATATAACTTATGTACTACTTATAAAATAGTTGTGTTTCATATTCTATAATTCAATTTATTTAATTTAATTTAATTATATGTATGTTCAATCTTATAATAGTATTTTATTTGTCTTTTTTTCATCTCCATCTCTATCTCTTAATATTTCTTCTTCAATCTATGTTGTTATATCTATCTTATTGTCTCTCTAGCTCTCTCTATTACTATATCTCACCCTCTCTACCTCTCTTTATATTTCACTTCTTATTGCTCTCTCTCTCTCTCTCTCTCTCTCTCTCTCTCTCTCTCTCTCTCTCTCTCTCTCTCTCTCTCTCTCTCTCTCTCTCTCTCTCTCTCTCTCTCTCTCTCTCTCTCTCTCTCTCTATATATATATATATATATATATATATATATATGTTTCACTTCCTATTGTTATCTTTGTATTTCTCTCTTTGTCTCTCTCTTTCATTCTCTCTTTATCAATCCTTCTATATATATATATTTATTTCTTACATATGTTTCTATCCCTTCATCCTCTCTCTCTGCATCTCCCTCATTCTCTTCCATTTCCACCTATCTCCTCTCTAACTATTAGCAAGAAATTGATGTATTTCCTTCCTACAAATCCCCCCTCTCCTCTTGTATCTATGTCTTATTACCTATATATTTCTTTTCTATTCACTTCATCCCCCATCTCTTTTCCTCCCTCCCTCTTTACCTCTCTCCACTTCTCTCTATATAGTGTATCATATACTTGTACCTTTTTATCTCTCCATTTCCCCTCTCATTATCTCTCTCTTTCTATCTCTATTTCTCCACATTCCTCTCACTCTCCCCTTCTTGACATCTTTCCCTCTCTATATTTATCTCTCTCTCCTCTTCTATTAACACTATTGGCAAGAACTTTGACACATTGTGTCCCTTGTTTTAATTAAATTGAGACTATTCAAGACACTAATAATAGATAGAAAAAAACTGTTCATTAGATTAGTAAACCATTTCTATTTTGACAAAGTATCTAAATCACAAATCTTAAGCTAAAGAGAAAGGAGAAGAATTGTGAAGGCAATTAATACCTACCTCCATAATTAATGTAAGTTTGTGACAATTATCTAGTTGTTTTTTCTTGAAAGAAAAACTCATTTTGATAATTTTTAACTTTTAGTGCTAAAATACAATCATAAAAGTGAACAAGTGATTATAGGGATGATGTCACCTCGTAATCAAAGATTAAATACAATACACTTTTGTTATATATTTATAGCTCTACAATATAAAGGTATTAGATATGTAAATAAAATAAAAATACTAGTTAAAACAATCAAAGAATTTCCTAAAAAATATTGATTAATTTAGAAGTAAAGAAGAAACTCAAGTGATTTTCAAGGATTAAAAAAATAATAAACAAATGAAAAATACTATCGAAAGCTAACACGCATTATACATATGCAAATCATTTTTTGCATTATAGATACATCTTCATTTGCATATTTAAATTATTTATAATTAAATTCAAAAATCGTGGATTCGACATTTTTAAGGATAAAAGTGAAGGGATAAAAAGATAACAATAGAAATCAATTTAGAAAAAATTTTAATACAAAGAGACATCATGTGTGTGTGCATGTGTGCTTTATTAAAGAATATTTAAAATTGAAATTGTCTCTAAATTTATAATTAATCGTTTGAAAACAAAAATCTTCCACTTAATTATTTTTAATAATTTTTTTTTTATTTTTTGATAAAAAAATTTATGAATGGTTTTTATTTTACTATTTAAAATATAATGTTACATACATTTAAAAAAAAAAAAAAAAGTTAAAATAAGTCACATCTTGAAAGTTTAAAAAGAGATACAATCTTGAACAAAACCCAACACAATTACATCAAACTAGTCTATTAAGAACTATAATCTAAACTAGAACAAAATGACACATTGACAACAAACTCTTAAGGAAAAGGATACGATAGTCAATGTTCTTACACACCTACCTCATCCCCAATCCCCAATCCATCATCCCCCTCCCCCCAATTACATAATATTAAGTCCACTTAAATCTTCCACGTGTACCAATAGCCACTCACTTGTACATTCAATAGTTTCCAATTACATGATCTTAAGTCCACTAAAATCTTCCACGTGTACCAATAGCCACTCACTTGTTCATTCAATAGTTTAAATTTAATATAATATTTTTTTACGCAAAAAAAAAATATGAACACAATCATTGAAACATCTATGAATAGATAACAGACATCAACTTCTAAATGATCAATTTTTTACTTTCGTAATGATTTTTTTTAATTCATCCTAATAGAAACATTTTATATATAACCTGGATTTACAAAAATAAAAAAAATTAAATGTATTTAAGGCTGGTTGCTTTCATTGGTTTACACTGTTTAACGTCAACATTCAGAAGAGATTGCAGAGCATCAAACAAAGCTTCCTTTTCCATGCAGAAAAAACATACAAAATATAAACCTAACTTGAACACTTTTCTTTGTTTTTTTGCTGGGGACCCAGCTGCCACAGTTTGAAGTAGCAATGACCGACATTAATGGCGGTCGCCTCAACCATATATGACCTCAAAATTTAGTTGCGCAAACATCGCGTATCATTATTACAGCTATTTTAAATGTTGTTCCTCATGTGAAGCGTTCAATGATTGACACCATATTGAGTGGTGTTTCCTATACTTGAATTTAGGCCTCTCAAAAGTAGGTTGTGGACCCTCTCCGCCAAATTGTCTCTGTAAATGCCATTTTTTTCATCTTAATTATAAAATAAATTAATTTCTCATTAAATATTTCATTTTTTAGGGTAATGAATTAAACTTGAGCATGATGAAGGAGGATCATTATTTTTTATTTTGGTTATATGATTTCGAGACTACCAAGTCTTTATGTTTAGTCTCGTGGGTATGTCTTTCTACCATCCTTTTTTTTTTGTTTTTGAATATTGTACTATATTTTTTCTATTAATAAAATGTTTAAACAGATATATTCATCAAAAATTGATCGCAATCACTGAAAATATGATTACGGCAAAGTTAAGTTTTTTTTTTTGTTGTTGTTGTTGAAGTAAGTATATCATTGAGCATGCAAAATCTTTGTTTTATAAAGATACAATATAAGTTGTTGATTCTAATATCAACGAAACTATTGTCAAATATTAATCAAATTAAATTCTCTTGTAGAAATTTAAAATACATTTTGAAAAATTATAATTACAAATTTTGTTGTAACCATTTTGTAGGCATCAAACTATAAGTATGTTCAATCAGAGAGAAGCATTCCTCTACATTTCAAAGTGGATCTTATATAATGAAGATCAAGTTGGATCGGTGAGTCGAAGGTTGTAATATGTATGCACCACATTATCACTATGTTGGCAAGCTAACCAAGCATGTTGTTTTGAGGGTGGTAAGGTTGTTAATAAGTATAACAACTATTGTTTTAGGTTTCTATAGGTAGGCTTCCTCTTGGCTTCCTTTTTAAAGAGTAAAAATTTTGTATTCTTTGTTAGGATTCCCAAAGATATTGAGAGGGGGGATGAATCAATATCTGACCAGTAAGTGAATTTTCTTAACTTATAACATGAAAAGCATATCAAAACTGTGTACTGGTAAACCAAAAATAATGCAGTAAATAAGAATAGCAACCACAACATAAGAGATACACCATAACACAATATTTTAACGAGGAAACCCGGTGTGGGAAAACCCTCAGTGGAATTTGTGACCCACAATATTCACTTACTGGCCAATAAGAGAATATTACTACTTACAATAGGGGCCTACACATGTAGGAAGGCCAAGTGCCTAGAGCTCACTGCTCAATTACAAAATGAAGTCACACTGACTTACAAAATTGGATTATGCAAATCCAATATCTTGTATTGCTTTAGATCAGCATCTACTATGCCAGATTCAGTACTAGTTTAAGCTCTGCAATATACATAAACCCTTATCCTAATAGTTCACACATTAGGTCTTCATTAATCTTTTCATATCCGCATCTATTATATATCCTACAATGATCTACAATGATCTAATACTTATATGATTCATGTTACAATTTTCCAAGTCGGCTTACAAAAGATTTTACAATTAATCACAAAATATATTTAAACAAAATTCCTATCAGCCATGGTGTCGATATTCTTCTTTTTCGGTGCCGGTGATCTGTATGCTAGTGTAGAGTCTGCCGGTGTCGATCCCTGTGTCTGCCTGTCGGTATCACATGATTGTAAGGTTGCCATCAATGACAATACCTTCAGTCACCTACAATTTCTCATTAGAGTGTGTATTTGCCAACATTCTTATCAATAGAAAAATCTATTTGCATGAACAAAAAATGTTTTTATCAATTTGGTACTTAACATAATAGATTGCTCAATGGTCACTTAGTCAATTTCCCTCACTAATATTTGTGAAGAATTTTAAAAGGCGTGAAGGGAATATTGTTTACAACTATCAATGGTGGTCAATGTAGTAATTGGTAATTAATTGTGAAATAAAACCAATTAAGGGTAAAAAAATGTATTTTATGTCTTTTAATGCATACTATTTGTGGAATTTAGAACCATGTACAAATTTTTGAATGTTTTATATATAAATTGTCTAATAGATGTTGTATGTGAAATTGGGTTGAATTTGTTCAAGAGGAAAGATAAATTGTATAAGTTTGTTAAATAAATTATATTTTTGTTTAATCTTATTAAAACATATTTTCTAGTGTGTTAAATATTTGATCACAATGTTACACTTCTTGATGGATATATATAGAAAATTGTCTTCTCCTTGATGAACTAGGTACCTACTGAAATAAAGGATGGCAATGAATTCCTTAGATATGATTATTGTATGTTTGTCATCCTTAGGTTGGCTTGTCATAACTAAAAGATTAAGAGCAATATTATTTAACCTTGTGTAGACTTTAATGTATTTATGAAGAATCGTGAAATGATGCATATCAATGTTTGTGTCAAGGGCATTGGACCAAGGATCTTATTTTGAAATCACATGTTTAAAAATCAATCCTCTAGTAAAAGGATCTTCTACTTAACCAAAAAATGTATGTCTATGCATTATGGTCTATACTATTAATTTATACAATGAGTGTTTATTCCAAATAATAGAACTATCTATTTTGCATATGATAGAAGAATATTTATTTTAACTTACATCAATGGTACTTTTATAATAATTATCAATAAATGTACATTATAAAATCAATTCAATTTTTACTATTTATTTTCAATGAACTAAAATTGGCATTGCTCGGTTACTAATTAACTTTATGAAATTTGATTATGATGAGAATCTATCAATCCAATGTCATTTCTTTCCCATCTATAAATTTAACATTTTCTCTCTTCTCCTCTACAATTCCATGTTCATCTTCCCTATTATACATCCCTCAACTTACAAAGATAAGAAAATACTATAGAAAATGGTATCCTCCTTACCTCATTGAATTATTAAGGTGTATATTAGCCTATATGGAAGAACCTCAATCTAAGTCATTTATATAAACAAATATTTTTCCTTTTCTAACTATTTTTTCCAAAACACCCATCAAGGGAGAGTTGTAAAAATAAGGTTTGTCTTGTGCCCAAGCTACTCCATCAAACTGAAATATTTCAATTACTCGTGCACTCTTCCACTCATTCTATATGAGTTGATGATTCAATTTATGCTCTTGGTAACCTAACGTCCTTCCATTCTCATTTTCTTAAAATTAGAAAGCATTTCATCAAAAATATTTTATCTGCCAAGATGTAGAGGATGGTGTAATAAGAGCCTTTGTTGTGTCCATAGCCCTCATGTAATGTCTCGCCTGAATAAAAATGGTAAAACCTAATGGAACAACTTTGTTTTCAAAACAACAACCACAACACTAAAGACATGACAACCACATGTTTCACTTGCACTACAACATGTACACAAGTGTCATGTGGAACATAATAATAGGAAGGTAACAATAGTAAGAATGACCTGTTGGCAATAATGCAACAATCTAAGAGGATGGGGGTGAATTAGTTTGCTCTCAAAACTCAAAAACTTTATTGCAACTTAGCCCACAAATCAGATCTAATAGTTGACAATTAAAGCATGAAACAACACCACATCAATAGCACACATAACACTAAGATTTTGATATGGAAAATCTAGTAAAGGGAAAAAGCATGATGGGAACCTACCCACAATGAGATAATACCCTATTAAGAGTAAATGAAATATTACAATAGGGAATGCACATCCATTCAGGCACACTGCCTAGAGCTCACTGCTCAAAAATAAGAAATCGAGAAAGGCTACAACCTTAAGGGAAGGTTCACTACCTTACAAGAAGTCTCACTGACTTACAAAAACATTCAGATTACATCCAGAGAATCATGAACTGATAAAATAACATCTTAACATTCCTGAGTACATTTTTGGTTAAGCTCACTGTCTAATCTGCTCTGCAACACACTTCTTCACAAATTTTCTCAATAGTCAAATGATTAGATCATTATTCGCACATACAGATACCTTTCACAATGATCAAATACCTTACACAATGATTACAATTCTTATTTATACACATCATCAACCCATGAAGACAGGTCAACTCAACACATGATACACAATGGAAAGATATAATCATACACGCCACAATAATGCATGCGGACCAAAACAATGTCGACTAAGACATGGTCTGATACTAAACAACCACCACAAATAAGAAATGCATCCAATAATTATGCTTCGATCAACCACAACACACAACAACATCATGTTAGCCAAGAACATGAAGAGCACCATCAGATCAGAAAAATCATCCATAACACGCACAACGATCAATTTGGACCATCAATACACATAGCACACAATCTATAAACATTCATACACAACATGAATCACACCATAGTAACTGCAACATATCTCATTACTAGAATCATCATCATTATACTGGATCACAAAAATATACACAAAGCTGACTAACAAACTGAAAGATTTTTTTATGGATCTCCAAATCATGAACCACTCAAAATGAGGACACACATCAACATCCTAATCTCATCCCACACATCTGCAACTAAAGATATTACACTTCCAAAGAACAACATAGGGGGGTAAGTGCACAAAGATGGTGGTCAAAAAGGGGGGTATAAGTGGACACTTTTTTTCTGAAATTAGGTGAACCTGAACTTGGAGGCAAATTTTGAAAGTCATCCACTCAAGATATAAAGATAATCAACGAAAAAATATTGTAGTACTCTAAATCTAGTTTCCAAACTACTAAAATTTTTCAAAATTGGATAAGATTAAGGGGGTTAAATCCTTTGCGCATGAAAAAAATGACCCTAATTTTTTCTGAAAAACATAACATAGTGTCTCACGTGCGCATCAAAAAAGTCATAGTTAGATTTAGTATTTTGACAAATCCTTTGGTAGAAAGATAGTTAAGAGTGAGCACTAGAAGATGTGTATTTTTTTTTAATTTTTTGTTGAGTATTTGTTTTTTATGATTTTTCCAATCGAGCACATCCTAAAAAATTAGGTACCTGTTCATGCGCGAAGCATAAGTTGCTCTAGATAGGGTTTACAACCATTACTGGTTCTCCTCACAAATTCTTCCTACAAGTCACAATAACAATATTACAACAATATCAACAATATCATTACCGGTTAATTGACATCAATGACAACATAACATATCATTAATGAAATCTTCATGCAAATGCCAACATTATATATCCACATTTCAATTGTATTTAAGATAAATGTATAATAATCTTAGTTCCTATGAAAGACAGGTAACTATTGCATTCATTCAAAGTTTTTTTTCAATTAATTGTAACCAATGAATGAAAAGAATTAAAATCTTTGAACATAAATGCAATAGTCTAAATTTTATTTTTATTTTGTATAATTTTAAAATTACTAATTTACCATAAAAATCAATTTTCACACCAAAAAAAAATATTTTTATACATAGAATAAATAATCATTTACTACTAATGACATCACTAACCAAAAATGAATATAGATTTATGCATCAAACTAAATAAATTTATGCTAACCTGTACACCATCTCGCATAGAAAATATTAATTTAGGCAATTTATTCAGTTTGATGCATAGATGTATATTCATTTTTGGTCAATGATGTCATTAGTAATAAATTAAATTAGGCAATTTCAAAATATGAATGTTGTAGGCCACTAATCAATGATGTGACAAAAGTGTCATGTGCTATTATAAACATTAAACCAAGGAAATTATTAATTTAAAATACTACTTTTGATTTCTCTCATATTCTTAAGCAACTTGATTTCATACAGAACTATAGATGTCATTGACATTGTGATAAGTTACTACTGTTTATTTATACTAGCACATAGTATTATATATTTTGAAACATATTATAGAGTATCGAATAATAGAATTAGAAAATTGGGATGATTATTTATAATATAAATAAATTGATTTTAAATATATAAAATTAAATACAAATAAATATACATTAATTTAGAAATCTAAAGCATATAAAGTGTTTTTTACAATGTAAAATATTTTTTATAATCTAGGAAAATAATTGACTTAAGAAATTGATTACGTTGATTACATAGATTCTTGACTATTGAGGTGTCTTCTTTGTTGTGAATGTGTTTTTTTTCGTAATGAAATTTTGAGTTATAATTTAAATAAATAACCAGAATACTAAATAGTAAAATATATTTTGAGAGAAATTAAGCCCTCAATGTAATGTTGAAAGTAATGTTATTAATATCAATTTTTTTTTAAAAAATACAAACTTTAAACTTATTTAGGATCTTATTTATAATTTTTTAGTTTTAAAATTGTAATCTGTAGATATTTTTAAAATCTATTTAGCACACTTTCTGAAGGGGAAATTATTTTAATCAAATTAATGAATGATATGTTTTTTAATTATAAAAATAAAAAATTAAACACAAAAGTAAACAAAAGTTTTACAAATGAAATAAAGAAAAAGTATATACATAATAAAATAGTGAAAAAGGTTTCAAATTCACATAGACACATATTTTTTATATGTTTTATAAATTAAATTAAATTAAGCATATACATAATAAAATAATATATGAATAAAAATTAAATATTTATTAATGTTATAAATAACATAAGTATTCCCATCCATATCTTTCTTATTTAAATAAAATATATATCTAATATATCAATTAATTTTATGAAAACTAAATATAAAATTTGTAATAATATGTATATTTCATAAATAAGAATATCAATTCTTTATAAAATGTTCACATATCATGTACATATAACTTATGTACTACTTATAAAATAGTTGTGTTTCATATTCTATAATTCAATTTATTTAATTTAATTTAATTATATGTATGTTCAATCTTATAATAGTATTTTATTTGTCTTTGTTTCATCTCCATCTCTATCTCTTAATATTTCTTCTTCAATCTATGTTGTTATATCTATCTTATTAATCTATGTTGTTATATCTATCTTATTGTCTCTCTGGCTCTCTCTATTACTATATCTCACCCTCTCTACCTCTCTTTATATTTCACTTCTTATTGTTCTCTCTCTCTCTCTCTCTCTCTCTCTCTCTCTCTCTCTCTCTCTCTCTCTCTCTCTCTCTCTCTCTCTCTCTCTCTCTCTCTCTCTCTCTCTCTCTCTCTCTCTCTCTCTCTCTCTCTCTCTCTCTCTCTCTCTCTCTCTCTCTCTCTCTCTCTCTCTCTCTCTCTCTCTCTCTCTCTCTCTCTCTCTCTCTCTCTCTCTCTCTCTCTCTCTCTCTCTCTCTCTCTCTATATATATATATATATATATATATGTTTCACTTCCTATTGTTATCTTTGTATTTCTCTCTTTGTCTCTCTCTTTGTCTCTCTCTTTATCAATCCTTCTATATATATATTTATTTCTTACATATGTTTCTATCCCTTCATCCTCTCTCTCTCTGCATCTCCCTCATTCTCTTCCATTTCCACCTATCTCCTCTCTAACTATTAGCAAGAAATTGACATATTTCCTTCCTACAAATCCCCCCCTCTCCTCTTGTATCTATGTCTTATTACCTATATATTTCTTTTCTATTCACTTCATCCCTCATCTCTTTTCCTCCCTCCCTCTTTACCTCTCTCCACTTCTCTCTATATAGTGTATTATATACTTGTACCTTTTTATCTCTCCATTTCCCCTCTCATTATCTCTCTCTTTCTATCTCTATTTCTCCACATTCCTCTCACTCTCCCCTTCTTGACATCTTTCCCTCTCTATATTTATCTCTCTCTCCTCTTCTATTAACACTATTGGCAGGAACTTTGACACATTGTGTCCCTTGTTTTAATTAAATTGAGACTATTCAAGACACTAATAATAGATAGAAAAAAACTGTTCATTAGATTAGTAAACCATTTCTATTTTGACAAAGTATCTAAATCACAAATCTTAAGCTAAAGAGAAAGGAGAAGAATTGTGAAGGCAATTAATACCTACCTCCATAATTAATGTAAGTTTGTGACAATTATCTAGTTGTTTTTTCTTGAAAGAAAAACTCATTTTGATAATTTTTAACTTTTAGTGCTAAAATACAATCATAAAAGTGAACAAGTGATTATAGGGATGATGTCACCTCGTAATCAAAGATTAAATACAATACACTTTTGTTATATATTTATAGCTCTACAATATAAAGGTATTAGATATGTAAATAAAATAAAAATACTAGTTAAAACAATCAAAGAATTTCCTAAAAAATATTGATTAATTTAGAAGTAAAGAAGAAACTCAAGTGATTTTCAAGGATTAAAAAAATAATAAACAAATGAAAAATACTATCGAAACCTAACACGCATTATACATATGCAAATCATTTTTTGCATTATAGATACATCTTCATTTGCATATTTAAATTATTCATAATTAAATTCAAAAATCATGGATTCGACATTTTTAAGGATAAAAGTGAAGGGATAAAAAGATAACAATAGAAATCAATTTAGAAATAATTTTAATACAAAGAGACATCATGTGTGTGTGCATGTGTGCTTTATTAAAGAATATTTAAAATTGAAATTGTCTCTAAATTTATAATTAATCGTTTGAAAACAAAAATCTTCCACTTAATTATTTTTAATAATTTTATTTTTATTTTTTGATAAAAAAATTTATGAATGGTTTTTATTTTACTATTTAAAATATAATGTTACATACATTTAAAAAAAAAAAAAAAAGTTAAAATAAGTCACATCTTGAAAGTTTAAAAAGAGATACAATCTTGAACAAAACCCAACACAATTACATCAAACTAGTCTATTAATGGCGGTCGCCTCAACCATATATGACCTCAAAATTTAGTTGCGCAAACATCGCGTATCATTATTACAGCTATTTTAAATGTTGTTCCTCATGTGAAGCGTTCAATGATTGACACCATATTGGGTGGTGTTTCCTATACTTGAATTTAGGCCTCTCAAAAGTAGGTTGTGGACCCTGTCGGCCAAATTGTCTCTATAAATGCCATTTTTTATATCTTAATTGTAAAATAAATTAATTTCTCATTAAATATTTCATTTTTTAGGGTAATGAATTGAACTTGAGCATGATGAAGGAGGATCCTTATTTCTTATTTTGGTTATATGATTTCGAAACTACCAAGTCTTTATGTTTAGTCTCGTGGGTATGTCTTTCTACCATCCTTTTTTTTTGTTTTTGAATATTGTACTATATTTTTTCTATTAATAAAATGTTTAAACAGATATATTCATCAAAAATTGATCGCAATCATTGAAAATATGATTACGGCAAAGTTAAGTTTTTTTTTTTTTTGTTGTTGTTGAAGTAAGTATATCATTGAGCATTGAAAATCTTTGTTTTATAAAGATACAATATAAGTTGTTGATTCTAATATCATCGAAACTATTGTCAAATATTATTCAAATTAAATTCTCTTGTAGAAATTTAAAATACATTTTGAAAAATTATAATTACAAATTTTGTTGTAACCATTTTGTAGGCATCAAACTATAAGTATGTTCAATCAGAGAGAAGCATTCCTCTACATTTCAAAGTGGATCTTATATAATGAAGATCAAGTTGGATCGGTGAGTCGAAGGTTGTAATATGTATGCACCACATTATCACTGTGTTGGCAAGCTAACCAAGCATGTTGTTTTGAGGGTGGTAAGGTTGTTAATAAGTATAACAACTATTGTTTTAGGTTTCTATAGGTAGGCTTCCTCTTGGCTTCCTTTTTAAAGAGTAAAAATTTTGTATTCTTTGTTAGGATTCCCAAAGATACTGAGAGGGGGGATGAATCAATATCTGACTGGTAAGTGAATTTTCTTAACTTATAACATAAAAGCATATCAAAACTGTGTACCGGTAAACCAAAAATAATGCAGTAAATAAGAATAGCAACCACAACATAAGAGATACACCATAACACAATATTTTAATGAGGAAACCCGGTGTGGGAAAACCCTCAGTGGAATTTGTGACCCACAATATTCACTTACTAGCCAATAAGAGAATATTACTACTTACAATAGGGGCCTGCACATGTAGGAAGGCCAAGTGCCTAGAGCTCACTGCTCAATTACAAAATGAAGTCACACTAACTTACAAAATTGGATTATGCAAATCCAATATCTTGTACTGCTTTAGATCAGCATCTACTATGCCAGATTCAGTACCAGTTTAAGCTCTGCAATATACATAAACCCTTATCCTAATAGTTCACACATTAGGTCTTCATTAATCTTTTCATATCCGCATCTATTATATATCCTACAATGATCTACAATTATCTAATACTTATATGATTCATGTTACAATTTTCCAAGTCGGCTTACAAAAGATTTTACAATTAATCACAAAATATATTTAAACAAAATTCCTATCGGCCATGGTGTCGATATTCTTCTTTTTCGGTGTCGGTGATCTGTATGCTGGTGTAGAGTCTGCCGGTGTCAATGCCTGTGTCTGCTTGTCGGTATCACATGATTGTAAGGTTGCCATCAATGACAATACCTTCAGTCACCTACAATTTCTCATTAGAGTGTGTATTTGCCAACATTCTTATCAATAGAAAAATCTATTTGCATGAACAAAAACTGTTTTTATCAATTTGGTACTTAACATAATAGATTGCTCAATGGTCACTTAGTCAATTTCCCTCACTAATATTTGTGAAGAATTTTAAAAGGCGTGAAGGGAATATTGTTTACAACTATCAATGGTGGTCAATGTAGTAATTGGTAATTAATTGTGAAATAAAACCAATTAAGGGTAAAATAATGTATTTTATGTCTTTGAATGCATACTATTTGTGGAATTTAGAACCATGTACAAATTTTTGAATGTTTTATATATAAATTGTCTAATAGAATGTTGTATGTGAAATTGGGTTGAATTTGTTCAAGAGGAAAGATAAATTGTATAAGTTTGTTAAATAAATTATATTTTTCTTTAATCTTATTAAAACATATTTTCTAGTGTGTTAAATATTTGATCACAATGTTACACTTCTTGATGGATATATATAGAAAATTGTCTTCTCCTTGATGAACTAGGTACCTACTGAAATAAAGGATGGCAATGAATTCCTTAGATACGATTATTGTATGTTTGTCATCCTTAGGTTGGCTTGTCATAACTAAAAGATTAAGAGCAATATTACTTAACCTTGTGTAGACTTTAATGTATTTATGAAGAATCGTGAAATGATGCATATCAATGTTTGTGTCAAGGGCGTTGGACCAAGGATCTTATTTTGAAATCACATGTTTAAAAATCAATCCTCTAGTAAAAGGATCTTCTACTTAACCAAAAAATGTATGTCTATGCATTATGGTCTATACTATTAATTTATAGAAT
Organism: Cryptomeria japonica; assembly: GCF_030272615.1. Classification (NCBI taxonomy): domain Eukaryota; kingdom Viridiplantae; phylum Streptophyta; class Pinopsida; order Cupressales; family Cupressaceae; genus Cryptomeria; species Cryptomeria japonica. The sequence continues at coordinate 126,412,640 of NC_081408.1, read as the reverse complement.
GAGTGTTTATTCCAAATAATAGAACTATCTATTTTGCATATGATAGAAGAATATTTATTTTAACTTACATCAATGGTACTTTTATAATAATTATCAATAAATGTACATTATAAAATCAATTCAATTTTTACTATTTATTTTCAATGAACTAAAATTGGCATTGCTCGGTTACTAATTAACTTTATGAAATTTGATTATGATGAGAATCTATCAATCCAATGTCATTTCTTTCCCATTTATAAATTTAACATTTTCTCTCTTCTCCTCTACAATTCCATGTTCATCTTCCCTATTATACATCCCTCAACTTACAAAGATAAGAAAATACTATAGAAAATGGTATCCTCCTTACCTCATTGAATTATTAAGGTGTATATTAGCCTATATGGAAGAACCTCAATCTAAGTCATTTATATAAACAAATATTTTTCCTTTTCTAACTATTTTTTCCAAAACACCCATCAAGGGAGAGTTGTAAAAATAAGGTTTGTCTTGTGCCCAAGCTACTCCATCAGACCAAAATATTTCATTTACTCATGCACTCTTCCACTCATTCTATATGAGTTGATGATTCAATTTATGCTCTTGGTAACCTAACGTCCTTCCATTCTCATTTTCTTAAAATTAGAAAGCATTTCATCAAAAATATTTTATCTACCAAGATGTAGAGGATGGTGTAATAAAAGCCTTTGTTGTGTCCATAGCCCTCATGTAATGTCTCGCCTGAATAAAAATGGTAAAACCTAATGGAACAACTTTGTTTTCAAAACAACAACCACAACACTAAAGACATGACAACCACATGTTTCACTTGCACTACAACATGCACACAAGTGTCATGTGGAAGATAATAATAGAAAGGTAACAATAGTAAGAATGACCTGTTGGCAATAATGCAACAATCTAAGAGGGCGGGGGTGAATCAGTTTGCTCTCAAAACTCAAAAACTTTATTGCAACTTAGCCCACAAATCAGATCTAATAGTTGACAATTAAAGCATGAAACAACACCACATCAATAGCACACATAACACTAAGATTTTGTTGTGGAAAATCTAGTTAAGGGAAAAAACATGATGGGAACCTACCCATAATGAGATAATACCCTATTAAGAGTAAATGAAATATTACAATAGGGAATGCACATCCATTCAAGCACACTGCCTAGAGCTCACTGCTCAAAAATAAGAAACCCAGAAAGGCTACAAGCTTAAGGGAAGGTTCACTACCTTACAAGAAGTCTCACTAACTTACAAAAACATTCGGATTACATCCAGAGAATCATGAACTGATAAAATAACATCTTAACATCATCCTGAGTACAGTTTTGGTTAAGCTCACTGTCTAATCTGCTCTGCAACACACTTCTTCACAAATTTTCTCAATAGTCAAATGATTAGATCATTATGCGCACATACAGATACCTTTCACAATGATCAAATACCTTACACAATGATTACAATTCTTATTTATACACATCATCAACCCATGAAGATAGGTCAACTCAACACATGATACACAATGGAAAGATATAATCATACACGCCACAATAATGCATGCGGACCAAAACAATGTCGACTAAGACATGGTCTGATACTAAACAACCACCACAAATAAGAAATGCATCCAATAATTACGCTTCGATCAACCACAACACACAACAACATCATGTTAGCCAAGAACATGAAGAACACCATCAGATCAAAAAATCATCCATAACATGCACAACGATCAATTCAGACCATCAATACACATAGCACACAATCTATAAACATTCATACACAACATGAATCACACCATAGTAACTGTAACATATCTCATTACTAGAATCATCATCATTATACTGGATCACAAAAATATACACAAAGCTGACTAACAAACTGAAAGATTTTTTTATGGATCTCCAAATCATGAACCACTCAAACTGAGGACACACATCAACATCCCAATCTCATCCCACACATCTGCAACTGAAGATATTACACTTCCAAAGAACAACATACGGGGGTAAGTGCACAAAGATGGTGGTCAAAAAGGGGGGTATAAGTGGACACTTTTTTTCTAAAATTAGGTGAACCTGAACTTGTAGGCAAATTTTGAAAGTCATCCACTCAAGATATAAAGATAATCAAAGAACAAATATTGTAGTACTCTGAATCTAGTTTCCAAACTACTAAACTTTTTCAAAATTGGATAAGATTAAGGGGGTTAAATCCTTTGCGCATGAAAAAAATGACCCTAATTTTTTCTAAAAAACATAACATAGTGTCTCACGTGCGCATCAAAAAAGTCATAGTTAGATTTAGTATTTTGACAAATCCTTTCGTAGAAAGATAGTTAAGAGTGAGCACTAGAAGATGTGTATTTTTTTGTAATTTTTTGTTGAGTATTTGTTTTTTATGATTTTTCCAATCGAGCACATCCTAAAAAATTAGGTACCTGTTCATGCGCAAAGCATAAGTTGCACTAAACAAATCGAAAATACAACTTTTTTTTTTTAAATTGTAAAGAATCCAGTGCACTACAATAATATATATTATTTTTTAAATTTGGACAAGTATATCAAAATTTATTCATAAAATGGTGCACCTATGTCTGTGAGAACTATGGAGACACTGGTAAAAGAAATTCAATAATAATATGTTATTGTTGTTCAAATTGAAAAAAAATTATATGGTTAGAAAGCTCAGAAGATGGGTGAAAATATGGTGGCAATTTTAGAAATACCCACTTGATGAAGTGTAAACCTGATGATGACAAAGTCGATAAAATAAAACACGTCAAAAATGAGAGAAATGGAGGTTAATCAAACTTCCAAACCGTAGCTTTGTCATCCAGGCCTATTTCCAAGCCTAAATAGTAAAAAGAGTGTACACGCTTGTTTTCCTATAAATAGCGCATATGCACTCATTTTACTATAAACAACGTGTACACACTATTGTATAATATGATATTCTTTATATAATATGTGTATATACATATAATATATATAATATATAATGTGTATATACATATAATATATATAATATATAATATGTGTATAATATGATATTGTATATATAATATGTGTATATACATATAATATATAATATATGTATATATAATATATTAAACATATATATACACATGTAAGTGTATTGTCTCCCCCTCTCAAACGCATACAAGGTTCCTCTCTCTCTCTCTCTCTCTCTCTCTCTCTCTCTCTCTCTCTCTCTCTCTCTCCCTTCCTCCATACCCCATTCCCCTCTCTCTCCCTCGCTCTCTCCCCTTCTCCCTTCCTCCATACCCCATCCCTCCCTCTCTCCCCTTATCCCTTCCTCCATACCCCATCCCTCTCTCTCTCGCTCTCTCCCCTTCTCCCTTCCTCCATACCCCATCCCTCTTTATCTTCTTCTCTCCCTCCCTCCCTCCATACCCCACTGCAACTGTGTCTGCAGTTCTATAGAAGTAAGTGAATTTATTTCTTGTTTGCAACTTCCTCTTTGATTTTTATCATGTATGCTCTCCTAAGAAAATTGACTGATGGATTTGTGTGTGTATATTGACTAGGAGGAATAGGGTTTGAAATTGAACCATGGGTGTATTATCGTGACAAACAAGGAAACTTGCAGCAATATTCTTCTTGAATGTGTTTTTAATGAGCAGAGCAGATGTGGAAAATAGTGTCAATAAAGCAACATGATGAGTCAGCGTACCTACAATATGTTTTTCAGAAGGAAACAATAGGTAGGAAGAGAAAGAGGGAGAGTAACACAAATGCTATCCTATAGAATGATAGTGGTGGGTATGCAAGAGTTCCCATGTTGTTACACAATGCCTGTCACCTAAAGAAATTAAAGTTTGTTGTATGCATGGTAGTGGTAGTATATGATGATCATCACTTGTCAAATAGCTTGGAATGGTACATACCCATGAAAGAAATCAAGTGTGTAATTCCTATAGTCACAATCGAGATCAGTCTTATAACCTTGCAAATTTAATAACATCATATGTTTTAGAACTTAGGCAGTAGTCTTAGGGTTAGGTCAAGCTCTTACACTTGTTTTTTAGCGAAGCCTCATTGTTTGTTTGCTTGGAGTCTCATTGTATGATGTTTTATTCATAACTAAATTTAATATATCATTTTATTATCCCACCATATGACCCCTTAGGTATCATTAGAGGTCATATTGTTTCCTAAGAGGTCATATGGTGTCCTGTGACCCCCTAAGACCCCTAGGGACACCAATGACCCATAACAACACCATATGGTGTTCTAAAGGGTCCTATGGTGTTCTATGACCCCTTAGAACACCATTTGGTATCATTATAGGTCCTATGGTGCTCTATAGGGATAATATAGGGACAATATAGTGTCATATAGTGTTATATTATGTCCTAGATTTGATATCCCTTCCTCTCCCTCTGTCCCCCCTCCTTCTTCTCTCCTCATCTCCCTCTCCCCCTCTCTCTGTCTCCCCTTCTCCCTTCCTCCATACCCCATCCCTCTCTCTCTCGCTCTCTCCCCTTCTCCCTTCATCCATTCCCCATCCCTCTTTCTCTTATTCTCTCCCTCCCTCTTTATCTTATTTTGTAATTCCTATAGTCACAATCAAGATTAGTCATATGGTGTCTTGTGTCCTTTCTCTATCCCTCTCCCTCCTTCCCTCCCCCCTCTTCTCTCACTCTCTCCCTCCCTCTACCTCTCTCCCTCTCTCTACCTTCCCTCCCCCTCTCTCTCTCTCCCTCTCTCCCTCTCCCTCCTTCCCTCTTTCTCTCCCTCTCCCTCTCCCTCCTTCCCTCCCCCCTCTTCTCTCCCTCTCTCCCTCCCACTACCTCTCCCCCCTCTCCCTCTCTCTCTCTCCCTCTCTTCCTCCATATCACTTCTCTCCCACCCCCCCTTCTCTCCCTCTCTCCCTCCCTCTCCCTCTCTCCCTCTCTCTACCTTCCCCCCTCTCTCTCTCCCTCTCTCTCCCTCTCCCTCCTTCTCCCTCTCTCTCCCTCTCCCTCCTTCTCCCTCTCTATCCCTCTCCTTCTCCCTCCTTCCCTCCCCCTCTTCTCTCCCTCTCCCCCTCCCTCTACCTCTCCCCCTCTCCCTTTCTCCCTCCCTCTACCTCTCTCTCTCTCTCACTACCTTCCCTCCCCCGTCTCTCTTTGTCTCTCCCTCTCTCTCCCTCTCCCTCCTTCCCTCTCTCTCTCTCCCTCTCCCTCCTTCCCTCCCCCCTCTTCTCTCCCTATCTTCCTCCCTCTACGTCTCCCCCCTCTCCCTCTCACTCTCTCTCTCCCTCTCTTCCTTCATATCCCTTCTTCTCTCCCACCCTCCCCCCTCTTCTCTCCCTCTCTCCCTCCTTCTACCTTTCTCCCTCTCTCTACCTTCCCTTCCCCCTCTCTCTCTCCCTCTCTCTCCCTCTCTCTCCCTCTCCCTCCTTCCCTCTCTCTCTCCCTCTCCCTCTCTCTCCCTCTCCCTTGATCTCCCTCTCCCTCCTTCCCTCCCCCCTCTTCTCTCCCTCTCTCCCTCCCTCTACCTCTCCCCCCTCTCCCTCTCTTTGTCTCTCTCCCACTCTTCCTCCATACCCCTTCTTCTTTCCCACCCTCCCCCCTCTTCTCTCCCTCTCTCCCTCCCTCTACCTCTCTCCCTCTCTCTACCTTCCCTCCCCCCTCTCTTTCTCTCCCTCTCCCTCTCTCTCTCTCTCCCTCTCCCTCCTTCTCCCTCTCTCTCCCTCTCCCTCCTTCCCACCCCCCTCTTCTCTCCCTCTCTGCCTCTCTCTACCTCTCCCCCTCTGCCTCTCTCTCTCTCTCCTTCTCTTCCTCCATACCCATTCTTCTCTTCTGCCCCCCTCTTCTCTCCCTCTCTCCCTCCCTCTACCTCTCTCCCTCTCTCTACCTTCCTTCCCCCCCTCTCTCTCTCTCCCTCTCTCCCTCTCCCTCCTTCCCTCTCTCTCTCTCTCCCTCTCCCTCTCTCTCCCTCTCTCTCCTTCCATCCCCCCTCTTCTCTGCCTCTCTCCCTCGCTCTACCTCTCCCCACTCTCCCTCCTTCCCTCTCTTTCTCTCCCTCTCCCTCCTTCCCTCCCCCCTCTTCTCTCCCTCCTTCCCTCCCCCCTCTTCTCTCCCTCTCTCCCTCCTCTCCCTCTCTTCCTGCATACCCATTCTTCTCTCCCACCCCCCCCCTCTTCTCTCCCTCTCTCCCCTCCCTCTACCTCTCTCCCTCTCTCTACCTTCCCTCCCCCTCTCTCTCTCTTCCTCTCTCTCCCTCTCCCTCCTTCTCCCTCTCTCTCCCTCTCCCTCCTTCTCCCTCTCTCTCCCTCTCCTTCTCCCTCCTTCCCTCCCCCTCTTCTCTCCCTCTCCCCCTCCCTCTAACTCTCCCCCTCTCCCTTTCTCCCTCCCTCTACCTCTCTCTCTCTCACTACCTTCCCTCCCCCCTCTCTCTATCTCTCCCTCTCTCTCCCTCTCCCTCCTTCCCTCTCTCTCTCTCTCCCTCTCCCTCTCTCTCCCTCTCCCTTCTTCCCTCCCCCCTCTTCTCTCCCTCTCTTCCTCCCTCTACCTCTCCCCCCTCTCCCTCTCACTCTCTCTCTCTCCCTCTCTTCCTTCATACCCCTTCTTCTCTCCCACCCTCCCCCCTCTTCTCTCCCTCTCTCCCTCCTTCTACCTCTCTCCCTCTCTCTACCTTCCCTCCCCCTCTCTCTCTCTCCCTCTCTCTCCCTCTCTCTCTCTCTCCCTCTCTCTCCCTCTCCCTCTCTCTCCCTCCTTCCCTCTCTCTCTCCCTCTCCCTCTCTCTCCCTCTCCCTCCTTCCTTCCCCCCTCTTCTCTCCCTCTCTCCCTCCCTCTACCTCTCCCCCCTCTCCCTCTCTTTCTCTCTCTCCCTCTTTCCCTCCCTCCTTCCCTTCCGTCCCCCTCCTCTCTCCCTCCACCCTACTCTCCCCCCTATCCCCCCCCCTCTCTCTCTCTCTGCCTCCCTCCCTTTTCATTCACATCTTTTCTACTACCAATAGCGCACACGAGGTACTGAAACTATTAGTTCACTGCCCTACCATAACTTTTTTAAGGCAAAGGAGTGCATACGTAGTACATATTACTTTTACTAAGCCCATTATTCGTTACCATGCGATAAAATTTTTTAGGCTTAGGAGCACGTACACGCTACTTATTAGTCCAGAATGGGAAAAAAGAATACCATTGGGCTTGTCAACATTCTATGGAATAACAGCGTGCACACGGTTATTAATGTAGCACGTACACAGTTTATAGACATAGTTTTAGTTGCCCAAGAGCCTCAACAGCCTCAAAAGAAGTTTTTGAGGTCGTTAAAGGCCCCACTAGAACTATGTCTGCACTTCTATCACTATTTTATACATAGAAGTAAGTGAATTTTTTGTTTTTGCATGATTTCAAATGATTGAATTGTTGTTCTTATTAGTTTTTGTCAACAGTATTGTGATTGTTTAATAGTTTGATTCCAAAAAATAGTGATAAGATGCATATTTATGGTTATTTGTTTATTTATGAACTTTTGTTTACATATATATGTAATATGATTCTATTTAGGACAACCAATATCAACCATGGGAAAGAACAAGTGAGGAACGATAGAACAACGAGAGGCTCAAAAGGAAAGACAAAGGTAGTGTAGGAAGAAATTGTGTGACATAAGAACAATGGGAGAAGAAGGTATGTCATCCTCAACATCTCAATTCGATTTACCAAATGAATATAATGCACCTAATGCAATTGAAGAAGAGACATTTGATTTAGCGTTTGAACCTAATGCAATTGAAGATGATAGCACATTGAATAATCAAATAAATGATGAACATATTACACCTTCTCTACTTGATGAATTGAATGTACATAATGCACCGATGTTAACACCTCCTAGAATCATTCGTAGGAAACCAAAGTATCTAATTGACATTGATGACAATATATTGAAGTCAATGCCCAATAAAATGAATGAACGAACTTGTAGGAGAATGGTTAAAAGAATATGGCAGATTTATTTTAACAACTTAAATGAGACTGCAAGATGTCAATTAATTGTTCAAATGATTAAAAATTTGAATTTTAGAGAGACAATGAAAATTCTAGGCCTAAGATCATCTGAAAGTAATAATGAAAGAACTATTGTGAGAAATCTATTTGATGCATATCAAGCTATTGGTTCAAAATCACGTACTAAAGATTCTAATGCTACTCGACGTGTCATTACATCAACCATAATGAGCAAGAAAATAAAAAAAGATCATTTGATAAGCAAAACAAGTAAGTCATTAAACATTAGTAGAACAACATTAAGTAAAGCATTAAAGAGGTGGGAAAAAGCAGAGGAACCTAACAATAATTCTCTTTGGGCATTCTCGAGTAGACTACCATGCAAAGACAAGGTTGTTGTTGATGCACTAAAAACATTAATTGAAAATTTTTGGCATGACAACACAAGATTTTTGCCCAACCAAAGAGATGTTGTTAGAAGGTGAATTAGGTCTACAAATCGTGAGCCACATGCCAAACACAATTTGGATATGACTCAAACTGAATTTTATGAAAGATTTCTTCAAAAGTTTCCTCAAATAAGAATTTCTCAAAGATTTTTTGAAATGACAAAACCTTTTTATATTAAGATTAATCATGTACGCAGCACATGTTGTTGTAGGATGCATATTGAATTTTCCATGCATTATGATATTTTTTGTCATATTTGTTCTACTTTGCACACTAACGATGTTTTGCAGGAATGTAATATACAAGCACCTCCTAAGTCGGTAAGAGAATTTATTTCAAGTGTGCTATGTAATAGACATGATGGTTGCATTTATTATAAGATGTCTTTTTTGAAAAGTTCTTGTGCTATATGTGGTGGTTTGCAACATTTACCAAGATGCGTACATTTGGAGAGCACACATGAAATTGGTACGAAACTAGTTTCTTTCAGAAAATACAAGACAATTACATATGGAGTTAAAGATGGAAAAGATTTGAAGAGATGTGAGCTAGTGAAAAATGATATATGTGTAGCTCAATTTATGAAAATGTTTCAAGAGAAACTAGTTTATGAGTACATAATGCATACACATAGAGCTTGATGGTTAGATGAGAAATTCAAGTTATGTGAGGACACATTTCCTCTTGGCACCATTGTCTCTATCGTTGATTTCGCTAAAAATTATACACTACAACCTTAAAATGAAGTGAAATCCATGTATTATCACTCTACACAAGTTTCTATTTTTGTACACCTAGCATTCATGCATGCAGATGATAGCACATAGGATAATAGAAAGGTTGTAAGAGAGTATCACTTATACATAAGTTATGATCATACTCATTCATCAGTGTTTGTACAAGGATGCTTTAAAGTTTTCTATGATAGTTTAAGGGAAAGGAACATACGATACAACCGACACTTAATATGGTCAGATAATTGCACCACACAATTCAAGAATGCAAGGATGTTTTATTGGTTGACAAGGATGCATATGACAAGCGGTGTACAACATTTTTGGAATTTCACTTAGGCTAGACATGGTAAGGGAGAGCACAATGGTGTAGGAGCATGTGTGAAAAGAGCCCTAGCTAGGGAAGAATTGAAGTATGAAGGTGATGTTGAGTTGATAGATTTAGAAACAATTGTGTGACGGTGTAAGTCTACGATGGGTCCAGGTAATCTAGGTACATCAATGGTTCGTAGATATTTTTGGTTGATCACTGAATCTAACATTGAAAACTATCTAGATTGTTGTATAGTTGCAGGATCGAGTGGCATGCACTCATTTATGAGTTCAAATTCAAGTTCACTAGTAATTTATACGAGACAGATGGTATGTTTTTTCTCTTCATGCATGTATTTTTTGTGGGAAGAATGTGAATCACAAGAGTGGGTTGACAAATGGTCTTGTAGACCATTGGTTCCCATTGATTCATATCAAATTCCCAAAGCACTACAATTGAGTCAGATGGAGACATTAGTGGATTTTGACCATGTATCCGACCTAGTGGATTCAGGTGATTTTTTGAGTTAATTTTTTGCAAGTATTCTTTTTGGTTCATTTTGTTGTACATCATACTTTATTTTTGGTATTAATTAACACTTTATAAAATGCAAGTCATGTGTATGCAATTGTTGTAGAAGAGAACAATGAAGAAGGAACAGATTACTATTTGTGTCATTGTGTTGAGCCTAAAAGAAAATTGACAACCACAATCATTGACGAAGAGGGTATTGAGTACCTAATAGGGTCTGTTGTTGTGACAAGAATATGGCTTCGAAGATACCCTATCAAGAATTCTGATGTTTGGTTGTTCGAGGACTTTGAAACACACAAACATATTCTTCGTTTCTCTAACCTTGTTGTTGCAACAAATATTCATTTGATGAAGTATCATGGTAGACCTCATAACAAGATTTTATGGAAAGTTCACGAATTTGACCATGAGGCAATACTTGATACAATACAAGTTAGAGCTGATCTTGAAGGCTCACTTGATTGATTCTACAGTTCAGAATAGAATGATTTTGAGAATTTTGTATAAATCATCGACGAATTGTTCTATATTCATTTTTTGTATATATAAATGCCCATGAGCTGATTTTTACAAGTTTAGGGGCATAATTTTGTATATTTAAATGGCAATGAGCTGATTTGTACATATGTACATGCCAAATTTTGTATATTAAAATGGCAATGAGCTGAATCACACATAATGTAATGCCAAATTTTGTATAAAAGCCCATGAGATGATTTGTATATTAAAATGGCGATGAGTTGAATCGCACATATTGTAATGCCAAATTTTGTATAAAAGCCCATGAGATGATTTGTATATTAAAATGATGATGAGTTGAATCACACATATTGTAATGCCAAATTTGTATAAATGCCCATGAGATTATTTATAAGACATTTTTTTGTATAATCAAATAGCCAAGAGCTGATTTGACCATATTTAGAGGCAAATTTTTGAATAATATGTGACAATGTTTTGTGACTATTTTGTGTGTCAATGTTTTGTGACTATGTTTTGAGTATATGCGATGTGTCCCTGGTTAATAATGAGCATTCTTGATTCTTGTATAATCATGGAGAATTATTTGAGTCATTATTGGGTCATAGGGGTCATAGATTGAGACTAGATACAATTTGAGCAAAAATTGTCATTGTTGTCAAAAAATTGTCAAAAAAGTTGTCAAGCAACTTCTACATTGCGTCGGTAGGGTATGACACTCGACATTCTGGTGCTTTGGGATGCATGATAGGGGCATGCCTAGCATAAACCTGCCCACCTAGATGCGCTCATGATGTCAGTTTGTGCACATGATGAACCGAATCAATTCTAGGCAATCCTGCAACTTTGCATTGCATGCAACAGACGACTTTTGTAGTAGGCGAAAAAATGTTACCAATCAAAAATGGCTCCAACTTGTCAAAAAATGAGATAGTCCATTGTATAGGAGCCTCACATGATCCCACAGGTTCAAACAGATCAACCATATGTGTCCTGGATTGGAAGAAACAGTCCATCGAGTTTTGACAATTTTTTGGACTCAGGGCACTTGAGAGATCACACCGGTACGGTATGACTCTCGACATTTCGGTGCTTTGGGATGCTTGACAAGGGCATGCCTAGTGTAAACCTTCCCACACGGACATGCTCATGATGTTGATTTGTGCACACGATGAACCGAATCAATTCTAGCCAATCTGGCAACTTTGTATTGCATGCAACTAATGATTTTTGCAGCAGGCAAAAAACTGCTACCAATTGAAAATGGCTTTGAGTCATCAAAAACTGAGAGAGGACATTGTAGAGGATCCTCACACAGCCCCACAAGTTCAAACAGATCGACCATATGTATCCTGGATTGGAAGAAACAGTCTATCAAAATTTGACAATTTTTTGGACTCAGGGCACTTGAGAGATCGCACCGGTATGGTATGAATCTCGACATTTTGGTGCTTTGGTATGCATGATAGGGGCATGCCTAGCATAAACCATCCCACCTAGACATGCTCACAATGTCAGTTTGTGCACACGACGAACCGAAACAATTCTAGCCAATCTAACAACTTTGCATTGCATGCAACTGACAGTTTTTGCAGTAGGCAAAAAAATGCTACCAATCAAAAATGGCTCTGACTCGTCAAAAATTGAGATAGGAAATTGTAGAGGAGCCTCACGCAACCCCATGAGTCCAAACAGATTGACCATATGTGTCCTAGATTTGAAGAAATAGTCTATCAACTTTTGATAATTTTTTGGACTCAGGGCACTTAAGAGATCGCACCGGTACGGTATGACTCTCAACATTCCGACACTTTGGGATGCTCAACAGGGGAATGCCTAGCATAAACCTATCCACCTAGATGTTCTTGCAATGTTAGTTTGTGCACATGATGAACCAAATCAATTCTATCCAATCTAGCAACTTAGCATTGCATGCAAGTGATGGTTTTTGCAGTAGGCGAAAAAATGCTACCAATCAAAAATGGCTCCAACTCGTCAAAAAATGAGATAGGCCATTGTACAGGAGCCTCATGTGACCCCATGAGTTGAAATGGATTGACCATATATGTCCTAGATTTGAAGAAATAATCCATCAAGTTTTGATATTTTTTTCAACTCAGGGCACTTGAGAGATCGCACCGATATGGTATGACTCTCGATGTTCCGGCACTTTGGGATGCATGACAGGGGCATGCCTAGGGTAAACCTACCCACCTAGATGCGATTGCAATTTTGTTTTGTGCACACGAAAAACTGAATCAATTCTAGCCAATCTGGTAACTTTGCATTGCATGCAACTGACGGTTTTTGTAGTAGGCGAAAAAAAGCTACCAATCAAAAATGGCTCTGACTCATAAAAACTCGAGATAGGCCATTGTAGAGGAGCCTCACATGGCCCCACGAGTTCAAATAGATTGACCATATGTGTCTTGGATTTGAAGAAACAGTTCGTCAAGTTTTGACATTTTTTTGGACTCAGGGCACTTGAGAGATTGCACCAGTATGGTATGACTCTTGACATTCTGGTGCTTTGGGATGCACAATAGGGGAATGCCTAGTGTAAACCTGCCCACCCAGACGCGCTCGCAATGTTGGTTTGTGCACACGATGAACAAAATTTGACCCTTGTGAGCATGAGGGTGCTCTCGCACCAAACACATATTGTTGTTTATATTCATATTATTGATTACATATGTAAATATTCATTTAAATTTATAAAAGGGCAGCCACCAAATACAGTGAATACACAATAATGAACTGAATACAAGGAGTTTTGTAGGGTTAGCTCAACATTTTAGAAATTTTATCAAATCATATTCCATGATTGCAATGTTGTATATCATATATTTTTGTTGTTTATATTCATATTGTTGATTACATATGCAAATATTCATTTAAATTTATAAAAGGACAACCACAAAATACAATGAATACAAAATAATAAACTTAGTACACATTTATTGGATCAAATATCAATATTTATATATATAAAAAAAGGCATGTCTGCCAAGTTAATACAAGTATTACAAAAATGTGGCATATGCCATGTCCAAATCGATATACAATAAAAATGTAGAATATATCTACATGTATTGGTCATTCTATGACCAAAACCAACACTATATGATCCTAAACTTGTGGTGGATCATCAAAATAAAGCCTCTTCGATGCAGTACGTGGCTCTATAGATGGCTACAAAACCATAATTCAAAAGCCAAGTTAGAATTCTTTTGTAGAAAATAGTTCACAATTAGCAACATAACTATGCATTTAACTTTAATTCTTTTGCAATTGAAATGTAGATTACCACATCAACTAATCTAGGAGCTAATGTCTTCGCTCTCCTCTCCTTGTCAATCTTAGGAGTTTTCTTGAAGACATACTTAAATAGATCCACGTTATGGTCGTACTGCGAAGGGGTCTATTGTAGATTAAATGTACAATTAATACAATGTACTAACATAAATATATCAAAAACACTTAAAAGCTATAATATAGAGAACAATGACATACTTGTGTCTGAGATGCTTCTCCAATGGACTGAGGATGGCTCACCATTGATGTAGAAACTGTTGCTATTACCTATACAAAAAATGTTCAAAGATTAAATACAATTAATATAATGATAAGTATTGAAGGTTAAAAAAAATTAATTTTACATATCAAACAAAACTGTACCAGATCTTGAGGTGCTTCTCTAGTGCAAGGAGGAGGGTTTGCCATTGATGAAATAGGTATGGATATTTCTTGTATGAAAAAATTATAAGATTATAATATATCACAAGTTCACATGTACGCATGCATATAATCATGAAATCAAGAAAATAAAGTAGAGATACGTACCTGCACCCTCTCTTTATCCACGGGCGAATCAGGTGCATTCAATAAATCCACATATCTCAATGGCCACTATACATGTAAAATAGACAAAAAACACTAATCAATCTACAAACCCCAACTAATACTTGATTTCAACACTTTCAAACAATTGTACAACTAAAAATGTGTTCAATTACCTTCTTCCTACGTTTTGGCATCTTCGAGGAATCCTTTTTCTTAGGATGAGCCCTAGATGCGGATTGGGTACCCTAAAAAAACAAAATTAACATGAGATATTAGTACAGATAATAAATTAAACATAATTTTAAAAATCTAAAATGAAATGACTTGCATATTCCATCAAAACAATACATAAAAAGGGTTGTACAAAATCTGATACTGTATAGCCTTGTAGGCCAAAATCGATTGTTGAGAGCATGATGTCATCAATCTGGGACATTTTGTCCCCTATCAACACCTACAAACCAGAAATTGGAGCAAGCATTAAAGATAGTTAGTATATATTGTATTTTTTTCAATTCAAAGTGTAATATTCTATTTTAACATGCTACAAAATGTATACCTCAGGCATCGAAGTTGCAGCTATAGTAACTGGGGGAGGAGTATGGGATACCATTGTTGCATCCTAAAATGCATATTATTTGTCTCAATTTAAATTGATTTATAAATGAAAATTCATTTATGTAATTACAAATTTAAAGTGACTGATAAATAAAATGCTATGAATTCAAATCAACACACCTATGTTTGTGGCTCATGGGCAAACACCATGTCCATCAACTCATCTGTCAACGTGAAATCCTCAACCGTGTGGGCTTGACATCTACTCTCGCAAATCATGCACATATGAGATGGGGATCCATCTACACTAGCTGCATCATCTACCCCCAAGCATATCCCCAAGCAACTGACACACATATGTTGGATGGGCTCTCTATTGCCACCTAATGGCTCATCATCTAATACAATAGGGTGTGCTAATGATGTCCCATGCTGGATGATGGCACCAGTGAATGTTGTGGCTGCTTGAAGAGTCTGTAGCTCCATCAACTCTTTCATCTCTATGATAGCCTGATGACCTTGGGTTTGGGTGCTAGGGGGCGGTGACTCTCTGCGGGTAATCGCCTATGGGCTCCAGGTCTATCTTGGGTAGAGCCACCACCTCTATCATGGAACGCTCTCATGTCAAAATAGTTTGGGTGCACATTGAGCACAAACTCACAATATACTTTTCTCAAAAAATATAATGGCACCTCATAATTATTACAAGGTGGATCATCAAAGACCATCCACCACCTCTGCCAAAAAAAATTCTTCATCTGCACATTGGTACACCAATGTATGGGAAATCTCTTTGCATTAGGAGGTAATGACTGACCAGTTTTGGGATCAACGAAAAGGGCACATATTTGTTGTTTACTAATATTTTTGTTTTTTACTCCATCGTATGATAGCCCATTGGCATAGAATTGATGACACCTATCCCTAAAGCTTCCCCATTTGGTAATTTGTGTGGAAACAGCTATGGCACCACTAGCTAATGTTTCTAGGCTAGTGGAGAGGGATTGATGATGCTCAAGTTCAGAAGTTTTCAATTTAACAATCAGTCTATTGATTTTAGACGTATTTTGTCCTAACTGATTAAATAATTCCTCATGTGTTTCGGGTGTGTGGTCAAAAGGAGGAATTGGGGGTTGTTCTTGTGTGTTTTCAAGAGATTCATTCGGTTGTTCTTGTGGGTTTTTAGGAGGTGCATTTGGTTATTCTTAATCTGGATTAGAAGAATCTGGTTTTTGAAACAAAAAATGAAAAAACCTAATCAAAATTAATGAAATTAAATTCAAAATGTAAAAGAAATTGAACAAACAGGAAAGAAAGACAAAAATAAACAAAAATGAACCTTGATCCATAGATTGGAGGGCAAATATAGCACCCCGTTTGTGGTTTAGGAGAAGAAATGGGTAAAAAATGAAATAAAAAATGCGTTATTCAGGGGTAAATGAGACCCTTTTTTTTTTTAAAACTTTTTTTACTAGGCACTACGTAAGTGGTTATATTTGGATTATTAGCGCGTACGGGCTCATTTTCTAAGGAGTAGCTCCTACGCACTCATCTTCCTAAAAGCAGTGTGTACGTACTATCCTTTCTAGGTTTGGGAAGAACAAACCTAAGCATGTATGCCGAAATTTCAAATTTTAAAACTGCATATGCACTGCTTGTTTTTCCATGTTTTTTTTGGGTGGTGTCCACTTTTCTGACCACCATCTTTGTGCACATACCCATGGATTTACCACAACCTACAACACTCAACAACTAAAATACCAGCCACAATAATGGATCTCATAAATCACTCAAATCAACATGCGGACCCCTGAAGCTTATGTTGAATCAACTAGAGATGTTTATGATAAAACCCATTAAACCACATCATCTCATCTACAACACATATGCTAAACCAACTCATCCAATCTGACTGCAATACAAAAACATAGAACAACTCCAAAATCACCACATGAATAAACTCCACACATGAATATGTTGACATCAATGATAACATATCAGAAAATATCCAATAATATCCCCCTTTGGCATTGATAGAAACATATGAATGTGAGAAACAATCAATGCAAAGAAAGAATCAGCTCACAACAATCTCCCTCAAACTTACAAAGATTATCTCCCCCTTTGACAAACAACTCAAATCTCAAATCACCCCAAAATGCTTCAGGGTTTTTCACATGCATTCTCTCCCCCTTTGACATCAATAACAAACATAAAGAGATCATAATTCTCTCCCCATCACAAATCAGGCTCTCTCTCCCCCAAATCACTAACAAAACAATAACACTGACTACTCCCCTTGAGTAGAAGCCACCACTCATCAATCAGGATCACAAGATAGCTTTGTTAAGTTCATCAAACTGATGCAAATTCATGCATCTTATTTCTCATCAGGAGATGCAATTACCCCTAACTTCTCTCTGAGATACTCAGAAGTATCTTTAGGCAAAGGCTTCATAAAGATATCTGCAATCTTCTCCTATGTAGATACATACTCCAATCTGACTTCTTTCTCATTCACATTCTCTCTCAGGAAATGAAACTTGATTGATATATGATTTGTCTTAGAATGCGGTGCCAGATTCTTTGAAATATTGATAACACTTGAATTGTCACTATATATAGCAATAGGCTCATCATATATAGTTTTAATATCCTTCAACATCTACTTCATCCAAATCACCTAAGTACAATTGCTAGCAACATCAATGTATCCAACCTTTGTAGTAGATAAAGATATAGCATTTTGCTTCTTACTTTCCCATGATACCAACTTCTTACCCAAAAAGAATGTGCCACCAGTAGTACTCTTTATGTCATCAACATCACCTGCCCAATCAACATCTATAAAAGCTCTCAAAGTAAGTCATCATTCTTAGGATACCATACACCAAAATCAATTGTCCTTTTCAAATATCTAAATATCCTTTTCACAGCAATAACATGAGATTCCTTAGGATCAACTTGAAATCCAGCAACAAGACATAAAACATTCATTATATTAAGTCTAAACTGAGTCAAATGCAACAAACCACCAATCATAGATCTATATCTGGTCTTATTAGCTTTCTTTTAGGACTATCAAAATTTGCAAAATTTTGAAGTCTCAAGTTAAGAAAATTCACTTGTAGCACTCAAAATAACATATGCATCTTTAGTCTAAGTAGCTCACTTCAGAGAGCTATAATTTTAAGCCCATCTATTTTTATGCAAAATGCCTTGGGGGAAGGGTTGAACACTTATTAAAGATGGTATTGATCAAGTTGAAACTTCCAGAAGTCAGATTGGATGAGTTTTTGAGGCACTTTATTTGAGGGGTCAACAAAGGTTCAACAAGTGCACATTTTCTAAAAAATCTGAGTAACCTACTTAGCAACCTTATATCTTGTACCCTAATGACTTACATGAGGAAATTCTTGTTCCCCTGTGTTCCCTACAATTTTTTGTATGAACCTTCCCATTTTCATGTTCCTATGATTTCATTTGACCTAATTTCTATAGCCAAATCTTTTGTAAATTGTTGTTTTCTGCATTTTGCATAGTGAAGTGTGATTCAAGGAGACTCACTTTGAGAATTAATATCTTGCTCCTAAATGATCATGTCATCAAACCAATTAGTTCTTGTGTTTCTTTGTAGTGATATGAGCTTATATGCCAGTTTCTGAATCTTCATGGTGTGATTTGATGTATTTTCAAAATTATTTTGAAACAGGGTTTGGAAGGGGTTCTGCCAAGTTTTAGTGCAGTAACAACTAAGTACCAAAATTTGGGGATTATAATCTTGCAACTCAGTTTTCTTCAAGGGAATCCATTTGGCAAGGTGATTTCCAGTATATTAATCTATGTGCCTGTTAGATTGCCTGGTCTCAAGTGGCCATTAGGGCTATTTTTTAAGGCAGTTTTTGAGGGTCCAAAGGTGGTTTTGATCATTTTTGCAAAATGATAAAAATCAATTTCCAGTGGTTAAATTTTACATATTTTTTCTCCAGATGAATGCATAAGTGGTTTTGAATCAACTCCAAGGCTTAGTACTCTGAAAATGAAAAAATTTTAAGTCGGGCCCATGAGGGACCCGACTTGCCATGCCAAATAATGAATTAATATTTGCCGGTTTGGTGGAAATATTTTATTATTTAAGTCATTATTATGATTTGAATAATAGAAAATATGAGGTAAATTGGGAAATTGATCAAGAAATCATTTAATAATGTTTTCAAAACACATTATTAAATGTATTAGTTGTGAATCAAAATTTTATTTAAATCATTTTATAATGATTTTTAAATGAATAAAGTATATGGCATTTGGTGGGCCCGAGAAGGATAAATAATTAAAATCAGATGTTCATGAAGAATATCTGATGCAAATGATAAAAATTTTAAGGCAAAATAAAGGACATGTCATTTATTCTAGAGTTAAGTTGCTTGCATCTTTTTCTCCATCTATGAAATCATGTTTTTGCGCGATGGGAAAGAGGAGGGACGTTAAGCATTGTGGCATTGCGGGAGGAGGGATTATGCCCTAATTTTGTGTTTGCCAGAGGGATAGGTTTTTTGTCTTTGTCGTCTCATGGAATGCAACGCTTGCAGGATGTGCACATAGTAAATGTGTTGAAAGGGCTTCTGAATCTTTTAAATAGGCACTTTCAACTGGTCTATGACTGAATTCCATGATTCTTCTTAGTTTCCCCTGCCGATGCACACCAACATGGAGTTCTTGGAATAGGGTTTTGACGGCCATCAAAATAAAAACTGTATGCTTAGATTGTGGTACCTACAAAAGAGACACAAACAACACAAGCATACACATGAAATATTGCATTAGAGTTAGAAATCAAAACAAAGTATGTTATTGAATCAAAACTCTCAAAATCATTCCATGTTCCTCTATCTCTAAAGATCCTCAAGATTCAAGGTGGCCCTCACTTGGAAGATCACTTGATCTCTTGGATGACAACTTAGAGAAGAAGATTTAAAAGATTCTAGGACCAAAATGGATGCAACTAAGATCCTAGTGAATGGTGAGATGATGGATGAAAAATAAGGATGCAAGATGCAAAACTAGATGTGATCAAGATGATAAAGATGAAATGAAGCTATGTTAATTCCAAATTGAAGATTAAGATGAACTAAATAAGCTAGATGAAGATGGAAACTAAATAATTGATATGAAATTAAACTAACTAAAATGATCTAAAACATGATGCAAATGCTAAATGCTATAATGTTAATGCTTGAAGACTTGGATGCTTGAAGATGACAAGATGAGATCCTTAACCTGCAAAATAACTATAATATAGATTCATGAAGACTTGATTTCATGAGTGAAGAATGAGAGCTCTATTTATAGGAGAAATAGGGCAATGGATGGTTGAGATTTAATAATCTCAACAAGGGATAGGATTGAAAGTTATCAATCCTTGTGAGGGATTCAATCCAATCCCAAGTTGACAAATGTCACCTTGAGAGGGCTTGAGAGGAGATGATGGTTACCTTAGGGGGTAAGGTTGAGTTAGCCACTAATGGGGGACACATTGGTAAGAATTTTTTCCAAATTTGGGGAACCTTGTTGGATAAATGAAATATTTAGTTCACTTAAAAGATTTTCATTCAAATTTGAGAAATGACCATCCTCAAATTTGGGGAAAGGAAATGATTAAGGGATGAGGGGAATTTTAGGTAATTTTGGTAAATTAAAATGATTTAATTTAGCCAAAATAGGGGATGCAACTTGCATTTGTAGGATTTTGCAAGTGGGGGGATTTTAAATAAATTTTGATTTATTTAAAATGCAAAAGAGGTTTTTAATTAAAGGGGGAAAGGGGTTTTAATTAAATAAATAAGATTTATTCAATTAAATGGCTAGAGGGGATTTGATTAAACCTTAGTTTAATTAATAGGTTAGGCTAGAAGAAATGGATTTTAATCAAGTGTTTAATTTGATTAATAGGCTAATAGGGATATTAATTAAACCTTAGTTTAATTAATAGATGAATAAATGATGATTAAATGAATAAAATTCATTTAATTAGTTGTGCATGTTGTAGCTATCTACACAAATAAAATGGACTTTTTCCTAATGTTGAAGTTAAGACTTCTACAACCATCATAAATGAAAAAGCTGTGTTTAACCATCAAAGCATAGTCGATGTAAGGATTTTGTCAAATGTTGGAGTCACTACTATTCTGGCAGGCATATAAATAAAATTTGGAACCATAGGCAAGGCATGTTAATTGTTGGAGAATGTTTTAAAGTGATGTAATCCCATAAAATGCAAAGAATGTGGCATACACATGAAATTGATAGGTAAAATAAGGCATTAGAAATTACAAAAGTAAATGCAATTTGCAAGGTACGTACAAGGATAATATTGATATGTTTTAGAAACTTCAAGTAAAAGCATTGGGCAGGTTTAATGAAGAAGTTCCACAACCTCTCCCAGTAATCCTCCTCACCTATGTCGATAAGGGAGCTTTTGAAAATAGGAAATGAACAACCACCAAAGCATTATGATTGAAGATTTCTATGAGAAACCATCCCACATAGTGTAATGATTTACAGATTTATTTCAAAGCACATAAATGATAAAGGAATTTTGTATAATGTTGAAGTTGCAGTTGTTTAAGCGAATGCACAAAAGGGATTTAATAAAGGGCTTCTGTATCTTTGGATAAAATGTTGATGTCAAGCATAATGCATGTGTCAACGTAGGATTAGGATTAGGATGTATACATCAAGTAAGGTGATTTAAAGAAGCATTTTTTCCTTCTTTAGAGAAATTCCATCTCATGACTGTTGTGATCACAATTTATAAAGAAAACAAACTTTGTAAAGGGACTTAAGAAATTATCAAGTGTCAGTCAATATGCAAACATGAAATACAAAATGTGGAAATTCAGATTATAAAATTAAAGTGGAGTTTGGGATGGTATAAAATTGATTTTTCTCAAAGTGTAAAAGATTTGGGATTTATTTTATTAAAATACCTAAATGTTCTGGCATAATTATTTGCAAAATGGAAAAGTTCCCAAAGTATTTGAGTGAATGGCAACAAGGTAATAGTTCTTTTTCACTCAGTGGTGAAAACATTTTCACATAGGTTGTTCCCAATGCATAATCATTCAAATAAATATGGAAATAAAATATCAGAGGTCAAACATGTAGAGTGAAAAGAGATCATGGGAAAAGTGTTTCAGTGAAAGGTAACAATATAGTAGTAAAGTGGACTACTTTTAGCAAAGTAAAATTTCATCAGGAGAAATTAATAAGATCTGAGTAAGTATTTCCAGTGATTGTGCAGTAGTTTGGCAAGCAAGCATAAAGTAAAATATTTTAGTTTCAAACAGAAATAAAGGTGTTGTAGCTGGAACATTACTCGAGTTAAAGAAATACTTTCGCCATGATAGTGCATATTCACAAAAATATAAAATGAATGTGAAATGTAATGATTTTCACATACAGGAGATGTGTAACAAGGAGGTTGTTTTATTTCATCATGTCAAAAGGTAAAAATAAGGGGTTAGTTGTTAGTGGAAAAGTAAATAAGAGTGGGAGAGCTTTTGTTACTGAAAGATATAAAATACATTTGTAATATTTATGCAAAGGAAAATATATGTTATTGTATGGTAAGCATAAATATTGTTATGCATAGAAAAGTGAATCTCTTTCACTTCTAAATGGAGTATTATCTTCACTGAAGGTGAAGTAAAAGGACAAAGTAAAATTTTACTCAAAGAAGGAAATATTTTATAAAGTGAAGCAACTTATCAAATCAGAAAATGCATTCATGGGAGAGAAAGACTCAGCAGGGGGAATATTTTTAGTTGAATGATATTTTGGAAAGTGCAGGTCAAGGAAATGAGGAAATGTTTTTTGTTGCAGGAAGAGGAGAGAAGGAGGATAGGTCTAATATAAAGATCATAATTGAAGAAGACATGTAGCAAAGCTGGAACAAATCTAGAGTTTTCTTCTTCTTCTTCTATATATCTTCATTTCTTCTGTATAGGGTCTATAAATGGTTTCTTGTCTAGAGTTCTTTAGATCCATGTAGTAGACTGATTATTTTTTAGCAATGTGTAAGGCATTTGTAGAGAAAAAATTATATTGAGTTCAGTGTTCAATTTTTTGCAGGCTATTTGAAAGATGGAGTGTAAAATGTTATTTGTCAAAGGTAGCATTTAAATAAAATGGAAGATATGGTTCAGATCGAGTTTCTCTCCAGTGTGTAATTCTATCATCTTTTGAATGAAATTAGCCAAGGGTTTATTTTATTCAGTGCATTGTTGTGATGTATGTGACTCTATGTTTATTATTTGGCCTAAGGGTTCAATTAAATTTCTTAAATAGAGTTGCAAAATAATAGGGTTGTGCAAGGATTTAGATAAGTAGTTCTAGATGTGAATCACCGATGAGATACACTATAAGGCGGTGTTACCTTGAATCTAATAGCTACTAGATAAATTCTTGTCATATGATATCTTATATTTTCATGGTTTCAAGTTGCCCAATGGAATGAGGCACTGATCACAACTTGCAATTGTCATTATAGTCAGTGTTGTTGTCAAAATCATTAGTTCTTGCTATAATCTTGTTTAAAAAATCAGAATATCTTTTACATTTTAAGTATGTATGTGAGCCAAACCATCTCATAACTTCAAATTGGTTGATTTTTCTCCCTCTTTGTTGAGCCTTTTATGAGAACTATCTGCTATGTCAGTAGTGTTGTGTTGTGTTATGCTCATTGATCCAAATGGTTGAGGATCACTAAGGAATAGCCATTCTTTAGCATTCTCCCTCTTTGTTGAGCCTCTTTAATGAGATAATCTACTTTATAATAATGCTATTTTATTGTTATTTGCGAGTATGATGCAAAAAATTGTGAAAGCATTAAGGGATCACCCTCCCTAGTTTTGCAAAGCCTAAAGTGCAGAAGGATCTTATATCCTTGTTAGTTGATCTAATCCTTATGATAATTTCCATAATTGAAGTTGGTTGCTTCATAGAAATTGGATTGAGTGTATTGGTGGCTTTTAATGCATAAAATCCGATTTGGGAACCAACACTTTCGATGAATCATCATCCTTAGTCAATTTGCATCCAGACACCATAGGTGTACCAACAGGTTTAGAATCATCAAGGCCAGATTTCTTCAATAGTTCCTTTACATACTTGCTCTGAGATATGAAGATACCTTTATCCTTCTGAGTAGTTTTCAATCCCAAAAATAATTTCATCTTACTAGTCATAGAGATCTCAAAATCACTCTGCGTATCATTAGCAAACTTCTTGCACAAACTATCATTTCCACCAAAGATAATGTCATCAACAAAACTTCAACAATCAAAATGTTATCCTTAACGATATTTAAATACAAATTAAAGTAAGAAATACCTTTATTAAATCCAAGCTTCATCAAATACTTATCCAAACTAGCATACCAGACTCTAGGGGCTTGTTTCAATCCATACAATGTTTTCTTCAACCGGCAAACCATATCCTTTTCATCTATCAACTAAAATCCATTTGGTTTCTCAATATAGACTTCTTCTTCTAGATCACCATTTTCAAAGACATATTTGATGTCCATCTAATAAATCTTGAAATAATTATAAGAAGCATATGCAATAAATAGTCTAACAACTTCAATTCTAGCCACCAAAGCAAAATTATCCTCATAATCAATTTCGTCTTCCTGAGAGAATCCCTTCCACATAAGTCTAGCTTTGAAAATATTGAAATTCTCCAACTCTTCATACTTTTCCCTTAAGAAAGTAACCCACATCATCCTTGAATAGTCATCAATTAGAAACATGAAATACCTATCACCCTCCAAGCTTTTTATTCTATAAGGACCACACAAATCAGTATGCACAAGATCCAACAATCCATTAGAATTATACTATTTTCTCTTGTAAGTAACTCTTGGCTGCTTCCCTAATTGACATTCCTTACATATCAAATTAGAGGGATTTATTAATTTAGGTAGATCTCTCATTGCCCGAGTAGAACTTATCTTAACCATGCAATCAAAATTTACATGAAACGTCCTCTTGTTCCATAAGCAAATTTCATCAATTTGAGCAATCAAGCAAATTTTACTACCAGTATTCAAGTGAAAGATATTACCTTTAGTCTTTGTACCTGATGCAATCTCAATTCTGAAGCTACTCAAGATCTTACATTTCCTATTCTTGAATTGAAATTCATATCCATTATCAACCATCTAACCAACACTCAAAAGATTATGCTTTAAACCTTCAACATATAGAGCACCATTAATGTTATCCTTACCATCAAGAGAAATAGAACCTCTACCATGAATCACACAAGCTTTGTTATCACCAAATCTTACCACACTGCCATCATACTTTTCAGTGTTCACAAACTTACTCTTATCACCTATCATATGATGAGAGCAATCACTGTCAATAACACATTCATCTTTATTCTCAACTTTTGCAACTAGGGCTTTCTCCTCATTAATACAACTCGTAGAATCTGTAGTAACCGAATCATCTTCCTTGATAGGAATGAACACAAATTTATCTCCAAATTTTCCTTTATCAGACTCATCATCCATCACACCTTCATCAATAACATAATAACACTTCTTCTGATATTTAGACTTATATGTCTTAAATGTTTCTTAGGATTTCTATCTCTTTCTAGACACCTTGATACAAAATGGCCTATTATATTACATGAAAAACATTTAAGAGGTAACTTTCCTTCATACTTACTAGCACCTTTAGGAAATATTCTAGCAATAATTGCTTCAAGTTCCTCAAGCTCTCTTCCATCATCTTCCATCTCTTTTATCTCTTTATCATATATAGCAACTCTTGTAGAACTTCCTCCTAGATCATATCTCTGCTTCCTAGAGAGAGTATCTTTAAACGCAAATTCAGTCTTAGGAAGAGACTCACCAAACCCACTCAACTCAAAAGCAACAATCTTTCCAATCAGCGTGTCTCTTGTCACATTTGCCACCCTACGGATCTCATCAATAGCAGTAGCCTTATGTTTGTAAGCAGGAGGCAAGGATCTCAACACCTTAGCAACAATCTTATATTATTCTAATACTCCACTGGCACATATGATTCCACACACAAGCTCATTCACTTTCTCTATAAAAGAACTAATGTTATCATCTTCGCTCATCTTCATCTTCTCATATTTACCCTTTAAGCTCTCCAACTTAGCAATCTTCACATGACTGTCTCCTTCATGCAAGGTCTCAAATTTTATCTAGATCTCATGTGTTGTCTCCAAATCCATCACATTAGTCATCTTAGAATCAAATAGGGCACTTAGCAATGCTTCCTTAGCTCTGATATTGTATTCAACATCATTAATCTCATCTGGAGTAGTAGGACTTGTTGTATTGTTGGATATTGTTGTAGTATGTTGGATTTGGTTGTTGGATTTGGATGTGTTGTTTTCATTGATGTCAATATATTTGTGTGAATCATTCCAGTGAACTTGGGAAGATTTTCTAATTCGGTTTGTTGTTCTTTGGTTACTTGTTCCTGGTGTTCATGTTGTCGTTCCTGTCGGTATTTCATCTAGTATATTCTAGTATAATCAGATCTTATGCTGAGACTTTGGGATGTCATTTGAGATGATCTTGTGTATCTTCATTTCAGATCATTCATGATTTGGTGACCTACAAGTTATCTTTCTTCATGACAGTTGCTGATTGGTTGTGTTTTTGAGCTTTGAGACATTGATTGAAGATTTGAAATGAGGTGTTGTTTTCTGGTGTTTCCTAATCATGTCCTATTTTCTTTGGTGACCAACATTTATCATTGTGTTATTTTTGATGATTTCTATCAACCAGTGGTGATTTTTGTGTTATGTGATATTTCTAGTGGTGTAGTGTGTTGCAGTTGATCTTGGCATGATTTTTGGTGGATGTGATCATTTGGCAATTTGAATTAGGTCCATGCTATGTAATGAAAATCATAATATTGGTTTTATGGTTGATCTTTGTATCTGTAATGTATTTTTTGTAATTATGAGTGAGGGTTGAGGGTTTTGCTGACCTTGCTATCAAGGTTGATGATCTGTATATATAGGTGATATACTTATATAATTTAGGTGTCAGTTTTATGCTTGCATTATTAGAGAGAGTTTTATGTGTGAAAAGGAGATATATAATTTGGTGAAGTGTTTTGGTGAGATTGGTGTTGCACAGAAGATAATTGTGCTTAATTGGAACTGTCATCAAGCATTTGAAGATGCTATTATTATAGTTCATTTATTTCGGATTATAGTTTGATTTATTTTTTAAGTCAGTGAGACTTTCGTGAGGGTTGTATCCTTCTGAGCATATATATTTTGGCAATGTGCCTAAATACATGTGCATTCCCCATTGTAATATTTTACATACTACTGCAGAGTATCATCTTATTGTGGGTAGGTTCACACCATGGTTTTTCCCTTAACCGGGTTTTGCATGTCAAAAATTTTGGTGTTGTGCATTGTGTTATTCATTTGCTGTAGTTCAACTATTTATGCTTTGGTGTTTTGATTATTTGTGTTCCAATGAAGACTTATTCAACCCCCCCCTCTCATTCTTCCTTCTTGATTGCTATAAACAATTGGTATCAGATATAGATCCTCGGGTAGAAGCTTAACAACTTGAGGAGATCTGGGATGGCAACTCAAGGTATTCTTTTCAAGAAGGATAGTCCAAGGTTTGATGGAAGCACCTATACTATGTGGAAGAACCGGATTGAGGTGCACTTGAAATGTCTTGGAGAAGATTACTAGAAGATCACTAAGAATGATTATGTTGTTCCTCATAATGGGCCATCCACTCCTGATAAAGTTAAGGAAGTTGAATATAAAATCAGAGAGAAGGAAGCATTACTCAGTTCCCTAACTAATTTTGAAATGATAAATGTAATGGAACTTCATACCGTACATGAGAGTTGGGTGAAGCTTGAGATCCTATATGAAGGTGATAGTCAAGTGAAGGTTGCTAAGTTGCAGAGCCTGAAAGGAAAGTATGAGACATTGAAGATGGGAGATGATGAGAACATGCATACATATATGGCTAAGGTGAATGAGCTTGTCCTTGGTATTAGATGTGTCAGTGGAAAGATTGAGGAAGATAAGATTGTTTCTAAGGTGTTGAGATCCTTGCCTCCCACTTATAAGCATAAGGTTTCTGCTATTGATGAGATTTAGAGTGTAACTACAGTGACAAGAGATATGTTGGCTGGAAAACTTGTTGCATTTCAGCTAAGCAAATTTGTAGAATCACATGGAAAGTCTGAGATAACATTTAAAGAATCAATATTTGTTATTGGTAAGCAGAATTATGATCATGATGAATGCAGGATATCTCGATATGAAAGAGAAAGAAAAGAGATAGTAGAGCAAGAGAGAGAGCTTGATGATCTTCAAGTATTGATTGCCCAGAGATTAGCTAAAGGTGCTAGTAAGTATGATGGAAAGTTCTCTTTGAAATGTTTTACATGCAATAAGATAGGACATTTTGCCTCTAGATGTCCTGAGAGAATGGCTAAGTATGGCAGACATGATAAGTTTGATAAGTATGATACGAATGATGGATATGAGAAGCATGAGAAGCCTTATAAGTCTAACTGGAAGTTTAGAAACTAGAAGAACTGTTATTATGTTGCAAATGAAGGTGTTACAGATGAAGAATCAGAAGGAGATGAAGTTATGTTTATTGTCATTAAGGAAGATGGACCTGTGCCTATTGATTCCACTAGCTATTTTGTTGAAGAAAAATATTTGGCTGCTAAAGTTGAAGAAAAGAGTTTATGGGTCATTGAGAGTGGTTGTTCACATCATATGACCAGTGATAAAAGAAAATTTTTAAGTATGGAAAAGTATGATGGTGGAATAGTTAGAGTTGAAGATGACAAAGCCTATATAATATGTGGAAGAGGTTTTATTTCTTTTGATGGTAAGCATAACACTGATGATGTCTTGTATGTTGAAGGTTTGAAGCATAATCTTTTGAGTGTTGGACAGATGGTTCCCAAGGGTTATGATCTACAATTCAAGGATGGTAAATGCAAAATCTTGAATGCCTCTGGTATAGAGATTGCATCTGGGACTAAGACTGAAGGTAACATTTTTCATTTGAGTGAAAGTGAGAAAAGTTGTTTGATTGCTAAGATAGATGAGAGTTGGTTATGGCATAGAAGAACATGTCATGTAAACTTAGCAAACAAGAATTTCCTTTAAGAATAAGTGGTATACATCAGATGGATTGTTGAATCTTTCTCATACTGACCTATCTGGACCTACAAATGTTAGAAGTGTGTAGGGAGATAGATACTTTATTCTACTAATTGATGATTATTCTAGGATGATGTGGGTTGTCTTTTTGAAGGAGAAATCAGAAGCATTTGAGAAATTCAAAATATTCAAAGCTAAAGTTGAAATAGAGTCTAGATTGAAGCTGAAGTGTCTGAGATCTGATAGAGGTGGATAATTTGTTTCGATGAATTCAATTCTTTCTGTGAGATTCATGGAATCAGAAGACAACTTTTTGCTCCTAGAACCCCATAGAAGAATGGAGTTGTTGAAAGAAAGAACCGTACTATTTTGGATGCTACAAGGACTATGTTGATTGAAGGATTTATTCTGAAGATCTACTCAAGAGAATCCATTAGCACTGCAGTCTACACATTTAACAGAGTTCACATCAAAGGTGATACCAATAAGACCCCTTATGAGCTTTGGTTTGGTCATGTTCCTACTGTGAAATATTTCAAAGCTTTTGGTAGTAGATGTTATATCAAGAGAGATGAGGATATTGGAAATTTTGATGCTATAAGTGATGAAGGTATCTTTTGGGGATATTCCATAAAGAGTAAATCCTACTAGTACTATTACAAGAGACTAAGAAATATTGTTGACACTGCATGTGTAAAGGTTGATGAGAACCTTGGGAAGGAGATCA
Source organism: Cryptomeria japonica (assembly GCF_030272615.1). Classification (NCBI taxonomy): domain Eukaryota; kingdom Viridiplantae; phylum Streptophyta; class Pinopsida; order Cupressales; family Cupressaceae; genus Cryptomeria; species Cryptomeria japonica. Next base: position 126,382,817 of record NC_081408.1, on the reverse strand, counting down.
AAGCTTATGATGAAGGTCAGCATGTTGTTTTAGCCCCTATTCAGCCTAAAGGACCTAAGAAAAATGATCTAGTAGCTCAACAGAGACTATTAACTTGGATGTTACTACTGTCGGTGAAGATTCTCATATTCCTAAGATAGAGAATTGGAAGACTTTGAGGTATGTTAGATTGAATCACTTTGAGAATCAGATTATTGGTGACAAGAATAAAGGTGTGATGACTAGAAAAATGTTAGCTACAAAAGAGGTATGTTTAATAGCTAAAGTTGAGCCTAAAGATGTTGTTGAAGCTTGTAAAGATGAGAATTGGATAAGAGCCTTGGAAGAAGATTTAGATCGGATTGAGAAGAATAAAACTTGGGAACTTGTGCCTAGACCTAAGGATAAAAATGTTATTGGTACTAAATGGGTTTTTAGGAACAAATTGAATGAAACCAGTGAAGTAGTTAGAAATAAAGCTAAGCTGGTCTACAAAGGGTATTCACAGCAAGAAGGAATTGATTAGGGAGAAAATTTTTCTTTGATTGCCAGAATTGAAGTTGTTAGGTTGTTACTTGCCTGTGCTACTTATAAAGATTTCAAGGTATATGAGATGGATGTCAAATCTGCATTCTTCAATGGTGATCTAGAAGAGGAAGTCTACATTGAACAGCCTGATGGATGTTCACTGTCAGATGATGGTGATATGGTATGCAAATTGAAGAAAGTACTTTATGGATTGAAACAAGCTCCTAGAGCCTAGTATGCTAGATCAGATAAATACTTGTTGAAATTGGGATTCACTAAAGGTGCTGCTGATAGTAATTTGTACTTTAAAATTGAAAATGATAACATTTTGATTGTTGAAGTCTTTGTTGATGATATTATTTTTGGCAGTGATGATGATATGAGTATGAATTTTGTTGGTGATAAGCAGAAGGAATTTGAGATGTCTATGATTGGTGAGATGAAAATTTTCTTAGGTTTGTAGATTGCACAGATAGAGAAAGCTATCTTTATATCTCAAACTAAGTATGCAAAGAAATTGTTGAAGAAGTTTGGAATAGATGATTCCAAACCAGTTGGAACACCTATGGTGACTGGTTGTAAATTATCTAAAAATGATGAATCTCCTAAATCTAATCAGAGTTTGTACAGATCTATGGTTGGTGGACTATTATATCTTACTCGGACTAGGCCTGACATTATGCATGTTGTATATATAGTTGCTAGATATCAAGTTGATATGAAGGAGAGTCATGTTACTATTGTTAAAAGAATATTTAGATATCTAAAGGGAACTGTGGATTATGGTTTATGGTATCCTAAGAAAGATGATTTTATGTTGTGTGCCTACACTGATGTAGATTGAGTAGGTGATTTAGATGACTGAAATAGTACTACTGGTGGAGCATCTTTTTGGGTAAGAAGTTAGTTTCATGGGCGGGTAAGAAATTGGTTTCATGGGATAGCAAGAAATAAGACTCAGTATCTTTATCTACTGTTGAAGTTGAGTACATTGTTATTACTATTAATTGCACTCAGATAGTTTGGATGAAGAAAATATTGAAAGATATCAGAATTATTTATGATGAGCCTATTGTTATATACTGTGCTAATTACAGAGTTATAAACATGTCAAAGAATACAATATAGCATTCAAAGACTAAGCATATATCAATCAAATACAATTACTTGAAGGAGAAAGTCATTGAATAGATGGTGAAGCTGGAATATGTATCTACAAAGGAACAAATTGTTGATATTTTCACAAAGCCTTTGCCTACACATACATTTGTCTACTTGAGAGATAAGCTAGGGGTGACCACCCCTCCTAATGAGAACTAGATGCATTGAGTTGCATCGATTCGGTGAATTTTAGAGCCTTATTCTTTTGTTTGGATTGATGTGTTGGTGTTTCTCCTTTGTTGGAGTAGTTTGTTCATTTGGTTGTGTATCCCAGGGGGAGAGAGATACATGTTTCTATGTTTTGGTGGAGAGCGATTTGTGTTTCATATTCAAAGGTAGAGAATGAGTTTGGTTTTCTATTTTTGGAGAGCTTTGGAATTATTGTCAAAGGGGGACAATGATCATGTGAAAAACTACATTATCTATTTTGATCTTAGCGGGAGTTTGCTAGAGTTTATTGGTGATATCTTCTTTCTTTGCAATTATTGTTTTTCACATTCATATGTTGCCATCAATGCCAAAGGGGGAGATTGTTGTATTTTTGGAGATTGTTGTAGTATATTGGATTTGGTTGTTGGATTTGGATATGTTGTTGTCATTTATTTCAACATATTCCTATGAATCATTTTGATGAGCTTGGCAAGATTTTCTGAGATGGGTTGTTGTTCTTTGGTTACCAATTCCTGGTGTTCTTGTTCGTGTTCCTATCGGTATTCCCTCCAGTATATTTTAGTATGATCAAATCTTGTGATGAGACTTTGGGATGTTTTTTGGGATGATCTTGTGTATCTTTATGTTAGATGGTTCATGATTTGGTGACCAGCAAGTTATCTTTCTTCGTGATAGTTGTTGATTGGTTGTGTTCTTGAGCTTTGAGACGTTGATCGATGAAGATTTTAAATGAGGTGTTGGTGAAACTATTTCGGATGATTCTAATATGTTTTATTGTGTTTCCTAATCATGTCCTATTCATTTCAGTGATCTGCATTGATCATTGTGTGAGTTTTGGTGATTTCTATCAACTGGTGGTGATTTTTGTGTTATGCAGTATTTCTGGTGGTGTAGAATGTTGCAGTTGATCTTGGCATGATTTTCAGTAGATGTGATTGTTTGGGAATTTGAATTAGGTCTATGCTATGTAATTCAAATCATAATATTGGTCTGGTGGTCTATCTTTGTATCATGTAATATAATTTTTGTAATTATGAGTGAGGGTTGACGGTTTAGTCGACCTTGCTATCAAGGTTGATGATTTGTATATATAGGTGATATACTTATGTAATTTAGGTGTTAGTTTATGTTTACATTATTAGAGAGATTTGTAAGTGCAAAAATGAGATATATCATTTGGTGAAGTGTTTTGGTGAGATCGATGTTGTAGGGAAGACAATTGTGCTTAACCAGAATTGTCATCAGGCATTTGGAGATGCTATTATTGCAGTTCATTCTTTCAAATTGTAGTTCGATTCATTTTTAAATTCAATGAGACTTCCCTAAGGGTTGTAGCCTTTTGGGCATATATTTTTTGGCAATGAGCCTAGGTAGTGTGCTTGTATGCATGTGCATTCCCCATTGGAATTTTTTCACATACTACTGCAGAGTATCGTCTTATTGTGGGTAGGTTCACACCGTGGTTTTTCCCTTAACCAGGTTGTCCACATCAAAAATCTTGGTGTTGTGTGTTGTGTTGTTCATTTTCTTATCTTTCAGTTGTTGTAATTCATTTGTTTATGCTTTGGTATTTTGATTATCTATGTTCTAGTGAAGACTAATTCAGTCCCCCTCTCAGTCTTCCTTCTTAATTGTTGCTAATAGGATCATTCTGAGGAGCATTATATACATTCTTAGTGATCTTCTAGTACTCTTCTCCTATGCATCTCAAATGGCATTACATCTGGCTCTTCAAGAGAGTGTATTTTATTCCATCAAATCTTAGACTATCCTTCTTAAAAACAAAGGTTGTCATCCTGGATCTCCTCAAGCGGTCAACCTTGTTCTAAAGGATCTAGCTTTGATACCAATAGTTGGCAATAATGCAGCAAACTAAGAGGGGGGAGTGAATCAGTTTGCTCTCAAAACTCAAAAACTTTACTACAACTTAACCCACAAATCAAATCTAATAGTTGACAATTAATGCATGAAACAACACCACATCAATAACACATATAACACCAAGATTTTTAAGTGGAAAACATAGCTAAAGAAAAAACCATGGTGGGAACCTACCCATAATGACATAATACCCTTGACGCTCTACAAAATGGAAGAATTAGTTATGATAACCAAACACAAACAACAAACAAGAAACCAATTGTTAGTATTAGAAATCACAAGCAAAACACTTTCCTAAGTAAGCATATCAAGAAAGACACTACAAAATAGATAGAAAGCTTGATAAATCTAAGAAATACTATTAAACACCTCCAAATTCTCTCTACCATGTTGGTAGCTTCTCCTTCCTAGTTCCTCTCCTCTCCAAGTTTCAAATAAGTGTAGCTCTCAGTAGCTTTTTGCACTATGGATGCCTTATGGAGATTCAAGATTGAATATGATTAATCTATGCTATGCAAGTGTAAATTTTAGACCAAAAGAGTGAATGTAAATAGTTATACTAAAATGTTCTTTCTAAAAATGACTATAATTTAAATGCATACAAGTTTTCAAGATCTGGATTATGAAAAAATGGGCTCTATTTATAGGAAAAATGGAGCAATGGATGGTTGAGATTGAGTAATCTCAACAAGGGTTAGGATTGAATTATTTTTGGTCCATGTGAGGACTTTCAACCCAATCCTAGGATGACAAGTGTCAACATGAGATGGGTTGAGAGGAGAGGGAAGAAGCATTAAATGCTTGACATGACCTAAGGGTTAACCTGGCCGGTAAGGTTAAGTTTGAGTTGAGTGGATAAATTCATTATTCAAGGAATAATGCTTTTATCCCATGGATAAACTCTTGTGCAAGAGTTAGTGAGGATAACCATGGTCAAAACAATAAATGCTTGAGGAGACACATGGGTTACATGAGGGTTGAGTTATGGGTCAAAGTCTCTAACCATGGGTGCAAGTGGATTCAACCATAAATGGTCATGTAAGAGACATTAGTGGTTTAGAAGACTTTAGAGGTTAGCTTGTTGAACACATCAAGCCTTAAATGTGTTTAAAAGATTTTGGAGTCTTTGAGAAGTGACTCCAAGTTGCTTAGGAATGTGACAATAATTTAGGGGATGGATTAGGCTAATTAGGAAGGGGTTAGAAGAATCTAGAAGTGGATTAGGATTGCAAGTGGGTTTGGTGTGTGAGGGAAAATAGGATTTTTATTAAACTAAAATTCATTTATTTCAACAAAAAGGTGCAAGTTGCATTTTTAGGAGAATGAAAGTGGGGGGTGATTTAATGATTTAAATAAATGTTTTATTTAATTTATTTAAATAAAGAAAGGGGATTAAATTAAATAAATAAGATTTATTCATTTAATTGATTGTGAATTTGGTTTGATGAATTAATTAAAATAAATTGAATAATTTATTTAATTAATAGGAGAATGTTTGAAGATGAATTAATTAAATGTTAATTAAATTAATTGATGGCTAGTGGGTTTTTAATCAAATAAATAACAAATATTCATTTAATTAATATGGACAGATTTATGTGACTACATTTGCCCCTCTTTGAGATGGTGTGGTTTATCGCATTGTTTCAAAGAAAGAAAAATAGGTGTGAAGAAATATGCCCCATAAAATGTTAATTTAATGGGTGGCATGCCCCTTCGAGAGATGGGCCAAAAAAATTTTAAAATCGGGGGATCTCTTGAAAAAGAATAAAAAATTATGGGGAGATAGAGGAGAAGAATTTAGCAATACTGGTGAAAGAATAGAAGAAATCGGAGATAAAAAGGAGAAATGGGAGGCTATGGAAGTTCACAGAGACCACAATGGTGAACGGGGTAAAATTAGGTTTACGGTGGAGGGCATATATGGGGGTGAAGGGGTAAAAACAGGGTCATTTGCATTCGTCTCCATAGTAATTTCAGAGCTCTGATAGTGACCTTTTTGAAAAAACAAGAAGTAGTCAGGATGTCAATACTGATAGTAGATCATCGGCTAGAGCGAGTTCATCAATTCCAACGACCAGATGACTACAGACCAATGGTATGTAAATTTGAAATTTTGCTTTTCATGCATTTTTTATATGTTTTTGGTCTTGTCCAAGTTGAGTCAAAACAATAGCACTAAAACTATGTTTTGGTGTTGTTGTCAATTAAACTAGTGCCTTTGTGCCACTATAGCGCTTTTGCATAGTGGTTTTAGCACTTTTGCATAGTGGTCGCGCTATTGAGTAGTTGTTTTAGCGCTTTTGTGTGGTTAGCGCTATTGAGTCTGGCTTGTAGCTTTATGGTTTTGATATGGCGTTGTTGCATAGTGGTTCTAGTGCTATTATTTGTTTAGCGCTAATGTGTAGTTGGTTTAGTACGACTGTCATCATAGTAGTGCTATTGTTTGCAGAGTAGTGTTACTGTTAGGAAAATTGATGCCCCAGTGTTCAGAAAGAGAATCTCCTGATGCCAATGATGGATGGATGGAGAGGTGAGTTGTTTTGAACCAGAGCAACCCTATTGAGACTTAGGTCATTAGGATAAATACCTGTTGTAGTCTAGGTGTGCCATGATTGCTTACCTGTTGAGGCTCGAAGATGCTTGATCAAAGTATCTATTGATAGTCTAGGTTTAAACTTAAGAAAGTTTGAAACAAAACAATTGATGATGATGGTTGATGCACATGTGTAGGAGGATCTTCGCGTCTTATAGATGTGGGAGAGGCATCCAGCCACATAGGTGCTGTGAAATCGATTGACAAACGCTGAGGTTGATTGCATTGTAGTGACAGGCCTATACAATGTTATGTATATGCCTATGATTAAAACAAATCACGGTTTGATTATAGAATTGGTAGAGCAGTGGCACAGTGAGACGTGTATGTTTCACCTAGCATAGGGGGAGATGATTGTTACACTGGAGGATGTGTGGTGCATCCTTCACATTCCTATTTGAGGAGAGCTGGTGACATATGATCAAGCTTGGGGGATAGCAGTAGTGCAGCAATTTTTTGATGAGGATGTATTTATTCATGATGGCTTGATAGCATGGGAGGATAGAGCTACTTTGTATGAGAAACTATTAGCTGTGTTATTAGGTATTGTTGGAGGCTCGCTATGCTCGAATCGACGATCACATGGATTTCTCATTGGTTGGGGCCAGGTGATAGAGAAGATGATGACTGAGGGGACTCATTTTGGATGGGGATTGTGCGTGCTGTCACACTTATATCAGGAGCTGCATGAGGTAGTATACCGAGAGGTGATCTCACTAGGAGTAGGGATCACTATGTTACATATTTGGGCTTGGGAGCACCTACCTATGACTCGACCAGTTAGTTTGAGATTTAGGGCAATGGATCAGCCCTATGTATATATGTATGGCGATATGATGAATCAACCCCACCTGGGGAAGTTATAGGTGTGGCAACGGGTCCTTGATGATTTGGATACAGTGATCTAGAGGTTGTATATTGAGTGTGAGCCCTGGGAGGATGATGCAGAGGCCTTGCCATATGTTTTTATGAAATGATACCTAATCGGTAGGACAACCTATAATGTGGAGAGATAGGTACCGAGGAGAGTATTGAGATAGTTTGGATGGAGGCAGGGATTATCAAGTGGGTCTAGAGAGTATGCACGTGTGGTACAGGAGAGGTTCCAGTGGGTGCTAGTATTACCCTATGATCAGGCTTTGGCAGAGTTTCAGACTCTACAGGCGAGACCATTGTAGATGAGGCTGGGGGTTGTAGATGAAGGTGTGATGGATGAGTACACGCAGCATATTGCAACACATCTGATTTCTTGTATATCAGATCTAGTAGAGCCGATTCCATCCTTTGAGGAGGAGAGGAGGTCACGGAGTGGGAGTAGAGGGACGAGGGAGAGGTGATGGAGGATGAGGAGGAGGAGGGGGTGGTGGATTTGTTAGGGATGGTGTATTTGGAGGTGGGTGTGGGGGTGGGGGTGGTGGATGGTTACAGTGGAGAGGGAGAGGTGGGCAGCCATTGTGACTGTCATAGGGGCCTTTGATGCAGGGAGGAGTGAGATTAGGTACCAGGGATATGGGGGAGGGGGAGACACCTATGGATATGGGAGAGGGAGCCACAGGAGGAGGAGAGGTAACCACTAGAGAGGCACCTGTGGATACAAGGGAGGGAGGAGGAGATCTGTGGAATCATATGATATTATTTTTGAAGATGCAGTTAGAGGATACGGAGACAGAGGTTGGAGCTAGAGATGTTCAACTGTTTGCATGGGAGTCAGAGTTGACTATGGTGTTGTGCAAGAGATACTAGGCAGTTGATAGGGTGATCTAGTTACAAGAGAGAGTTCACACCTTGGAGGGAGTACATGGACATGGGCCATCGACTGATTTACTGGTGAGAGAGTTACAGAGGGCAGGTGAAAAGGTTGATTATTGGTAGGGTCTATATGAGCAGGTAGTGTCATCTAGTCGACAAGCATTGAGCTATTCATAGATGCATCGGGAGAGATCAAAGCGGTCTCAGAGGATGCAGAGCAGTGGTGGTGTGGTGGCTCCTCCACGACAAAGTAGTGTAGGTGGTTCAGGGGGTAGTGGGGGAGCAGGTGGTGGCGGTGGTGCAGCATCTGGCCAGAGTGGCATTTGAGAGAGCATTTATGTATGTTATTACATTGTCATTTTGGACTATGTCTTGGATGGCTCTTAGTAGCTGATTTTTTTGACATCATCGTACTCTGATACATGTATGTTTTTGTGATATGATATGATATATGAGGAGATCCCATATTTTTTGATGATATGTATGATTTATGCAAGATGATGATCTATGGTTTATGCTTAGATGGATACTGGTACTTGCTATATGTATGTGTTTCTGAAATGATTCCTATATGCATGTTTTATGATGATGATACTAACATGTGGATGCAGGTTTATATATACATGATGTGTTGGTGTAATGTTTTATGTATGTAATGCTATGATAATGATGTATGCATAATGAAATGATGCTAATGATGATATAGACAGTACTTGTATTTATGTCAGTGCGATGATGAGATGATGATATGTAGTCATTTTTGAGGTAATGAAAATGCAATGAATGGAATGCTTAATGCAAATGCATCTAGATGGTTTAAAATGAATGTAAGATGGAGAAACAAATGTAAAGTACAAATGTTCCATGTGATGATGTCTGAATGAATGCATGTGTAATATGTATAAACCAATGTTGAGACAAATCATTTGTGTTATGATCTAAATGTTGATAAAATATGATTAAGTGAAATGATAATGTGATGCTAATGCAACTCATGGGTAATGAACAATTGCACCTTAATGCAATTTTTAAAAGGATAATGAATGTATTTTAATGAATCCTAAATGAAATTTCTTGTAAGATGAAATGAATGAGTATAAGAATATACTAGATGGATAGATGAATGCAGTTAACTAATGGATAGATAAATAAATGCATGCAACTAAGGAAATCTAAACAAATGTTATGGTACACAAGTTTAAATAATGGTGAATGATGATTGTAAATGATACTAAATGAATGCATAGTAATGGCTAATAATGGTAGTAAATGCAATGATGAGAAATTTATACAAATGAATCTAAATGTCATGATTGTGCAATGATGGAATGATGTAATGATACTAATGCAAGTAAATGATAATGAACTATATGTATTCAAACGCAACTAAATGATATTAAATGCACTTGAATGAATATCTAAGAATGAAGTTAATAAAACCTATATGTACATACATGATAATGAAGTGGGTTTATTTTAAATGCAACTAAATGTAATTAAATGATAATGTGTTCATGATATATGAATGTAAGGCTGTTTAGACTTTGTATGATGCATTGATGATGTATTAGAGAACTCTGTCGTGATTGTATCCAAGACCAATTCATTTTTCAAATAACTTCTCATATTGAAAACTTGTTCACACTTGCATACAAAATCATGAATATGAATAATGAATGATTAAATGGATGGGTGATATGCAACAGAATGAAATATAAATAGATGAGATGGAATGACAATCCATAGTGATTTATTTTCATCATTGAGCATAGTAGTATCGATCTCGGACGAGGCAGTTGATAGTTTTGATACTAAATGTTTAGTATAGATGCCAAGCTAACAAGATGAGAGAGGGGGGGTGAATCATATGAACTTAATCTTCAATATATTCAACAGATTCAACCTCGGTAACATATACTTCAGCAATATAACCAAAACTGATAAACATGCAAACTCATAAACAGATAAGATCACAAAACATATAACACCATATTTAACGTGGAAACCCAAATAGGGAAAAACCACTGCGGGATTTCGGACCCACTAAGAAATATACTCTTCTAGAGTATGCTTGGTTAAAAGCAAATCCCGTTAAAGATTACAAATACATTGCTAGATGTGACCCGATTAAGGGATTTCCCTCAGATCTGTTAGGATCTTCACCTTGTTGGAAGTGACCTTGTTAAAGGATTTCAAACACTCAATAAGAATGTCACCTTGCTAGAGGGTTTTACAAATAAGACTATTAAGTCCACTCAGTTAAGAGATTTTCTGTAACTTTACAAAATAACAGTAATAAAATATATCTGCAACTTCACATCTAAAAATGCTAAAGCAGATTCTTATTTTCTCAATACAATCTAATCATAGGACTTATCTTGTCCTTCTTCTGGGCTCTATACTCTGTTATCAAAATAGGTCTTCAAGCTTCAACGCTCGGTAATCACTATGTAGCATCCCTGTGCTTACACTTGCCTGCATACATTGTTTATCAATAGTTCCTTATTTATAAACAATTTGCCAACCATTGAATCTCCTTGATCACATTTCCCATGATCAATCATACCCATCAGATCTTCAAACTTGACTAGGTTCAATGTATCCTTCGATCTAAAAAATGTTTTACCCCACCTTGGAACTTGTGCTAGGGTATTGCGGTTCAATCTGAGCTATAGATCTTCCTACTGATCTTTCATTGCCATAGATCCTTAACAAACTTCATGCATGACATACCAATCATTTAATCAGTTCCAGCTCATCAGCTTCCTTCATTAAATAATGCTTTTATTCATTCAATGCATTTTGTTATTACTCGATTGTAACTCGGTAAATACTAAACTTCACACGGTAGACATTCTACCTTCATTAACCAATAGCGATAACTTTAGGGTTTACAGACTAGATTCCTTAGGGTTTACCGACTAGGTTCTTTGCTCGGTAACATAGTATAGTACAATCAACAACATATATAGGATATCAAAACAATCTAAACATCATGATCTCATCATTGTCTAACTCAGTAATAGTTGCCCATTGAATAACTTATTCCTCCCCTTATTCATCACATTCTTTCTGTGCCTTTTATCGACATCTTAACTCTCTTCAAAACATACTTCTTAAGATATAGCAACATCATACTGAATCAAAAAATCAATTCCTTGACATCAATGACAAAATAATAATATTAAGACAGTAAACATCCTTAATCAGTTATATCCATAATCATCAACAACCTTCTCAATATCCTTATTGAAATGCCAACAATCTCTTATTGTCTGTTATAATGCCAACAACACTAGGAACCAAGGATGGAGCATTGTACCTACAAACAAGAAGCATAAATAAAGAATAAAGCATATGGACCCTCCATAATGGTTCATGCTCATATGGTTGAGGTATATGCTGTAGTCAGCAAGCCATAGTGATCCATGACTGTATTTTGCATATGATCATGTAGCTTAGTGAACTTCCCACATAGACACCATTAGTACATGCCCCAAAACTTCATTGGAATAATTCACAGAAGATATACAAACAATGCTTAGGAACCATCCTGGCCACTCTAATCACTTTTGGATATCCCAGAGTAGTGTAGGAACCTGATATAAATGAATAAATAACCCACAAATTAACCAAGTATCTGATAGCTTAAACAAAATTTTCTTGTCAAAGAAAATGTTATCATGTCTTTGTTTTGGTAAGGAAGGATGCATCCTTGCTAAGACAGTTTGTGTGTTGATGTTGATTGTTTGGTTGATATGATAAGTGATCATCATTTGAGTATTTCACAATGTTTGTTTGGTATCTTCTTGAGAAGTGTATGTACAAGGTGTTGCCATGTTTTTGGTTGATTTTTTATGTTTTCTGATGTTTTTGGATTTTGTGAGACATTTTCCCAATGTTTTTGGATTTTGTGAGACATTTTTCCAATGTTTTTGGTATTTTGTGAGACAATTTTGAATGAAGAACTTAATGAATCATAGTAATGCAGAATCTACTTCCATCAATAAGTTAAGTACATTTCCCCCAGTTTAGACATGACTATGAAAAAGCGGGATGCAAGACGCATGAAGTACTACCCTTGATTGTAGATCAATAACAAGCCATGGTTTGGGCTGATGGATGTGTGGGTGCAATGAATGTGATCGCAACAAGCCTAAAAAGATAATAGAGAAATAGACTTTACGAGTGGCACCTATTTGCCAAGTTTTCACCATTGTACTTACCCAAGGTGCCATCGGAGTGGTTGTTCACCATTTGATCCATGATTTTTCTTTGCTATGTTGATGATTTTTTTAATTTTTATTTTTAATTTTTTGTATTTTCTTCAGGACATTTATCTAAATGTTTTTGATGTTTTTTTGGTATGTATGGGAGCCTGGTGCTCTATACAGCTTATGTATAAAACTGTTTGAGGTGCATGCTATTGATCAGATCTACTAGTGGTTCCCCTTCTGAAGTAGCCAACTGATATGCCTTGGACCCAAATACAGTAGTGATAACATATGGACCCAACTAGTTTGATTCAAACTTTCCCTGATGTTCTCTATTTGGTTGGTTATGAGGATTCTCTTGAAGAATAGGATCACCTACCTCAAATGTACGAGGTCTAACTCGATGATTATAGCTTCTACTCATGCACTGGTGATAGGCTTTGAGGTGGTTGTATGCAACTTGTCATTTCTCATCAAGTAGATCTAAGTCTTGAAGACATGATACTCTGTATGCTTCATCATCTATCTAATTATGCAAGGAAACCCGTAGAGATGGTATCTCAACCTCAATAGGAAGGATAGCTTCTGCTCCATAGACTAGTGAGTAGAGAGTTGTGCCTGTAGGGGTTCGAATGCTAGTTTGATATGCCCATAGTGCTGGATTTAATTGAACATGCCAATCATGGCTAGCATCATTGACTATCTTCTTAAGGATTCTCAATATGTTTTTGTTTGATACTTTGGCCTGACCATTTCCTTGTGGGTAATAGGGAGTGGAAAAGCGGTGTTGGATATGAAATTTCTCATAGATCTCAAAAACATCCTCATTTTTTAAAGGAATCCCATTATCTATGATGATGGACATGGGTAAACCATACTGATAGATGATATAATTAAGGATGAATGAGGCGATCTACTTGCCAGTGACTTGGGTAAGTGGAACAACTTTGATCCACTTTGTGAAGTATTCAGTGGCGGTAATAATGAATTTGTGGTCGTTAGATGAAGATGGATGGATTTTACCCACAAGGTCAAGTCCCCATTGACAAAAAGGCCATGGTATTGTGATTGGTTGCAATTCTTATGCTGGTGCATGTATCAGGTCTCCATGAACTTGGCATTTCTTGAATTTTCTGACAAAATAGTAGGAGTCTTTTTCCATGGATGGCCAATAGTATCCAGCGTGCATGATCTTATTTGCTAAGGAAGGACCACTTGAGTGAGTCCCATAAATTCCTTCATGTACCTCTTCCAAGGCCTTTGTTATCTCAACCTATTCCAGACATCAAAGGAGAGTACCATCAAGACTGCATCGGTATAGGGTTTCAGTAATGATGGTATATCGAGCGGTTTGGCGAATGAAAGTTTTACATTGGTTATTCGATTGGTTAGGAGGAAGTGTATGATCACGTAGATAGGTGTAGAATTCACCGTACCATGGGGATTTAGAACTGACAAGGTGACATATCATCTCAGATTTAGGGATATCATAAGTGAGAATCCAAAGTTGTTCTACCAAGAACTCATAGCATTGAATTATGTGGAAGATCTAGGAGAGATGCAATGGTAGCCATAGCGTCAGCAACTTGACTATGATCTCTAGGTATCTACTCAAAAGTGATAGTAGTAAATGATGTGTTTAAAATTTCCACCATTTGTTTGTACGGCATGAGTTTGTCATCCTTGGTTTGATATTCATCAGTTACTTGTTGGATGACCAGTTGGGAGTTGCCATATATCTGTAACTCTTTCAATTTCCATTGTATGGCTAGTCTGAGTCCTGTGATCAAGGCCTCATATTCTACTATGTTGTTCATGCATGGAAATGTGAGCCTCTAATACTTTGGGATGCTGTCACCTTGAGGTCTGATAAACAGAATGCCTACCCCTAAGCCATGCCTAGTGTATGAACCATCAAAGTATAGTTTGTATGGTTTTGCGGTTCTGATCATGAATATCTCTTCATCTGGAGATTAGAAATAAGAGGATGATCACCTATGAGTGGTGCATCAGCCAACTGATCTGCAATAACTTGACCTTTTATAGCCTTACAGTCCACATACTCGATATCAAATTCACTTAGAATTATTACCCATTTGTCCAAGCGTCCAATCAATGTTGCTTTGTCACCGTATTGTTCTTGAAAACAATTCTTAAAGTCCTCCCATGATCCAATGCTATTAATTGGAAGACCTCTTTACCAATCTCTTGCATCATCAACCAGAGACTGAACAAACAATTTCATTATGACATCTCCATCCACTATCTCATAATCATTTATTAGGTCACCAAAAGATTTTAAATGTTCCTCAGCACTAATTACATTATTTCCAGCAAACTTATGGAGTCAGTCCCTTAACTCAGTAGGAACATGGTTGGGATATCCTAGGATCCCATCAAAAAATAATTGTCTATACTGTTCCAAATTGATAGGTCTCCTTTGAAAAGGGTTAGCAACATTATTGTTTCCCATTTTCATTCTAACTTTTGGAATTGGGGACTGAGATATTTAGCTATGCTGATTGTTCACAGGTATTGGACTAGCTATTGTTGTATTAGTAGGCACAGTAAGTTGAATCTTAACCGGGGGAAGGGAAATTTGTTGAGGATCAAGCTTACTAAGATCTTCCGATGGAAAAATGATAGGGGGAGCTTTTAGGTAACTAATTTTTCTTTTAACTTCCTGATTAGCTGCTTCCAACTCAACTTTCTCTAGCTCCATTTATAGATCCTCCTTTTCCTTCCTCATTCTTTCCATCTCTCTCTCATGTGTTGATAGCCTATGAGAAATCTCCTCTGTATTTCTAGATCCAGTTCCATCATCCACCAATTTTTGCTTCCCTTTATCAACGTTATTCTTAGGAGGCTGTGAATCACTAAGTACTTCCCTGTTTGGTTGGACTACTAACCTATATGTTGGCTTAGCCTTAGGGATTAAAATTTCTCTGATCATAGGGCCTTCCTCATCACTCTTTTCTTTTTCCTTAGCCAACACTTCAAGATCAGCTATCTGTCTAAGAAGCCTATTTCTCTGCATTATTTTTGCTTTGACTTCCTTTTCCTTATTTTCTTCCTTTTGGGCTCTTAAGGAGATTAAGTGGTGAGC
Organism: Cryptomeria japonica; assembly: GCF_030272615.1. Lineage (NCBI taxonomy): Eukaryota > Viridiplantae > Streptophyta > Pinopsida > Cupressales > Cupressaceae > Cryptomeria > Cryptomeria japonica. The sequence goes on along the minus strand of NC_081408.1, from coordinate 126,367,432 downwards.
CCTCATATTTAAATCGTCTATTTCTTGTGACACTTTATCTTCATCAGGGAAATTCTCCTCAGAGTCAGATATATTGACTTGATCTATATCAATCAAGCTAATATTTCCATCAATTATTCTAGGAACAGAATGTCTGATTGCATTTGAACTAGTCCTATCTCTTGCAAACACACTAACATGAGATACATCTTGATTTAAAGCATGAGCATTATCGATATTTCCTCACAATCCAGAATGGAAACCTAATATATCATGTTTAGATTCTCTGGAAGAAGAATTAGACTTTGCATAAAGAGGTCGATTAGGTATCTTACCGGTATTATTATTCTTTTGCACCCAAGTAGCGTTTGATGGTTCATGAAGCACTATCCTCTTCTAACCTCTTCGTGACTGTTCTGGCAAACCTTCTTGCAAAGTTTCACGAGGATGCTTCTTCATGAATGATTTGGTGTTTTTTACTCCTTGCATTATGCTTGTCTTCCCTTTTAGAATTTTATGTATTTCAAAAGGACTGGTTCAAAGATAACAGAGTCACCACCCTCAAGACTATGGGAATTATGAAAACAAGCTTAGAATAAACATTGCAAAACTTTAGACCAAACCAAATATCAAAAGAAAATAGAGGGAACTTCCAAAAAGGGACCTCCAGACACCACTGCTATATTCACCAAAGCACCAATTTATTCCATGAACACACAATGATTTTTCCTTATAAATCTAAGCACAACTCTGTGTCTGGATCCTTATTGTGACTCTCCCTAGCAGAGTCACCACTTTTATTGTTCTCAAAATATGATTCAATTTAAAATCCTTATAATGATATGATAACTCTATATGCAAAAGAGAGATTAAAGAGAAGGAAACTTTCAGGACAACATATGACAAGGTTTGATTAACCTTCTACACTTCGAACTTATCCAAAGTTTAGGCGGGTATACCTTTGTGAACTGAATTCACACTTTTAAAAAGATAAATCCACAGCAAACCAATCCAAAAACTAGTGGATCTTATCACCTTAAAACTAACTGAAACAAAGGAATGAAACTTATACTCATGTTTAGTATTGATCTACAAGATGTATAGAAGATAACCTTAATAGATATCAGTGCCTTATCCAAGGTCACAGAGTCATTAAGTTCAAACAATACTTCCACAATCAAACATCTCTACATATTGCATCAGTTTGGCTTCTGTAGATCCCTATATATATGCCTGACACACATAAGAATTAATCCATACCAACCTAAACTGTTTTCATCAAAATTCAAAATATCCCACAAAGAATTTACTAGTCGAAATGATTCCTGTGTATTTAATTTCCCTCCTAAAGAGAAAAGCTAAGAAGCATATCTACTGAAGGTTGCCTTACAACCCATATTCAAAAGGAATAACCCTAGATTATGCAAAATGAAACAGTAAACATTTGCAAATATTCTTGAAGACAACACAAAGTTTAAATTCTCCAACTCATGGGGAGTGATCTCAATCAACTGAGAACTAGAAGGTGTTGGAGTTGGTGGGAACTCAATAATGGGGCTGGTAGGTGGAGGTCTTGCAGGAGAAGAGGAGATCATCAATGTTGAGGACTCACCTTGATGGTATTGTCTTGCCAACTGGCTTTGTAGCTTGGGGATGATGCTATCTTTACCCCTTACCTCTTCCTTGGCATTGTTGTAAGCTTTCAGAATTCTCTCCAACTTAACTTAGAGATCTGCCTTTTCTTGAGCCTCTCTTTCTGCTACTGCAACACTAAACTTTGTAGCCTCTAGCATAGTGCTAGCAGCTTCCACTACCCTAGTGCTCTGCACTCTTTTCACTATCATTCATCCAAGGTAACTTGACCCTGGGGTGTCCTTATTCCTCTTATTTTCATCTCTTTTAAGGGACCACATGACTAGTGCATCATTATCTTTGCTGAAAGTGACTCCCTCCATAGGTTTGGTCCCTTTTCTTACTACCTCTAAAACCAAGGCATCTATTATGTCCCATTTGAGGAGAATGAGTACCCTAGCCTGTGCTACCATGTCTCTTCCTTGCTTGAGGGTCATAGTCTTAAACTCATCAACCATTTCTTGCTTTATCTCTTCCTCCACCATAGCTAAATCCTTGTGGGGCTGCTCACCTTTCCTCTTTTCACACCTAGGATTAAATTTATCAATGTTCTGCTTCCACACAAATTGCATGAAAGCTCCTGATGTGATAAAGTTATTATCAGCCAAGAAATCCTCATTGGTTTGTTTGATCTCAGGATCGCACTCCTGGCCTTTGAACTCATTAGTAGTGATGTTCATCTTAGCAGTAAGGGGCTCTTTTGGCATTCCCTCTTCCACTTCATCATATGTGTATGCTATCTCTCCAAGACTTCCTAACTGTAACAGTTGCTCAGTTGTTGCTTGTTCATCTCCTATATGAATAGGGGATTGAGATGGGGAATACAAGGGTTCATCAGATTATACTTCCTTTCCCACTCTTTATTTCTTTGGGCTATCTTGAATGTCAATGACATCCTGTATCTTCCTCTTCCCTTTTGAGGTAGAAGGCTCCCCTATTGTTGGCATCAACACACTCTAGTTGGACGTCTTATGCAACATGTAATCACCAGGATGGATTACTCTGGTAGATGTAGACCTATTTAGAACCAGTCATGCTTTCTCGGGGTTGTTCTTAATTACAACCTCCCTCTTTTCTTTCAATGTTTGCATTACATTCTCAAAACAAATAATTAAGAACTTTATCTTCTCTTCAAAGGAGTGAAAGCTAGACAAAGGGTCATAGCTAGTCTCAAATTGGTGCACAAAGTCTAAAGCCTTTTTGTAGGCCACCTACTTTTCCTTCCTTAGCTCTTGCTCATCTAAATCAAACTCATTCCTAATGAGGTCTTCAAGAAACTGGAATTGGTGGGGTCTACCTCTGCATATTGCCCTCTTTTTGAACATGCCATTGACGAAATCTTTAGGGTCAGCACATCGGGATACTATAGTTGACAAATGGTATGGTTGAAGGAAATCTTCAAAATACTTCCAACCTCCTTTAATTATCACAAATTGATGTTCTATGGTAACTATAGGGAAAATGGTCCCTTTACCTCTACTTGTTAGCTCTGCCTCTTGCACACTACCAATCTGCTTGAGGATCTCTACAATTCCCACTTTAAGAGGGACCTGATAGGGTAACAAAAATGGAGTGCCTTTGAAACCATATACTTTGAAAACTGTGGAGACAGGGTATAAGTAGATATCACCCCAATTGTGGACAATTTTAATATTCTCAGCAAACTCTTTTGGCCTAATGAGTTCCAAAAGAACCTTAGGGACTCTTGGATTCTCTGAATAGATAAGAGTCCTAATCTTAGATGCAAAACATTTATCAAACTTTAAGAAGCTTGCATCCTCTCTATCCCACGATAGAACTATTCTCCATAACTGCACTGGCATCTTTTCTCCATCTTTCTCTTTCACAATATCCATTCCACTTGCAAAATAGTCACCACCCTTGAATAAAAATAAATGTATGAGGAGGGAGTACCATCCAAAAGGCCTATCCACTTTCCCATTCTTTATTTATATCAAGCCTTCATGAATGGCATCAGTGATATAGGAAGCATAATCAAGGGTCACTGCCAAACATGGATTCAAAATTTGAGCAATCATTAACATGTAATGAGTTCGCATATTTGCCTCAACATCTTCCCCTAAAATTTGGCAGAGTGACCAATTTAATCCTTTGGCCCTATGGGTGAACAGATTTAGAGAGAAGGGCTCCTCAGTATTGGGTCCTACAACTGCTAGTCCGCCTATCTTTATAAAGAATTCTTTAAGAGGCCCATTTCTAAGGTGGTTCCTCTGCACACTGTAAACCTGAGCTAGTGATTTAAAATTAATAGGCTCTAAAAAATTGGTAAACTCACTAAGCCCAAAAGCATTTCTGAACTCCTCATTATTTATTTCAATGAGGGTTTTCCCACTTATATCCTTAACACTTTTTGTGATTGGGTCATAGTTGTGTGCAATCTAAGTTAGGAGATCCATATCCATGAATACTCCAGGGACCACCAATTTGCCTACGTCTAACTCCTAGATATTGTTCATTGGGGCTAGGGAGTTTCTCATACCAAATCCAACTTTAAATAATCCCAACCCAGACAACCCAATTTGAGGGTCTCTTAGCCAGATGCCTTTATCATACAATCCTTCTCCTATTTTTAGGCTTGGAGCTCTTGGCACTAAATCTTTACCCTTGCTGCCATATTAGTTGACATTGTCAACTATTCTAGGAAATCATCATAGATAGCCCTCTCCTGGTAATTAACCTTTCCTAAGAATTCTCTCTTAGGTGCCATCTTAAAAAACTATGCGAGCAATTTAATTACTAGCCCCAACTATTCTGTAATAAATCAAAACCTCTATTAAAACACACTGTCAAGTAATTGCCAAGCAAGAGTAGAAGAGATCCTATTTTTTTCTTGAAGAAATCTACTCTGCAACTAAAGAAATTTGCTCTGCAACTGCTTCTCTGCAACAAATTTTCAAAACGATACCTTCATTCAATTGATCCTAGATCATATACAATAGTCGGGCTCTTAACCGCTACATTGATATCGCATGCTTCGGCCATCCTTTCAAAATTGAATTCATAGAAGAATTCAAAATTTTTTCTCCAACGAGTCATAACATGCCTGTATATTTCCTTTTCGCTCTTTCACCATTTCACAGAGCATAACATCCTAGCAATTTTGCCAAATGAAATCATGCCAACCGTCCGATCAGATGAGACTTGATTGCTCTTTACACTATTTTAACCTCTTTTCCTTTGCATCGAGCCCTACCTTCTTTTTGCCATTTCGCAAGCTTTATCCCATGAGCATTTTCCTTTCACGAAGCTACGCCAAGCATTAGATGGAACTCTAACCACTCGGCCTTTAACTCCTACTAGGACCGTCAACTTTTTCACTAACCGCACCTCATCTTGATGGTTAACAATTTTTTTCTATTTCGCAGAGGTTAATCTACTTACATCTTTGGGCCATGAAACAATGAGAAGTGTTGGATCAATCTTGAGACGACCATCTTTTAAGTGAGACCTTTATCTAGACATTGTTTACTCCACTTATTTACTAGTTAAAAAATGCCACGTGGCACTTAGCCATTAGCCCTAGAAAACTCTTTGAGTTTAGTTCAGAGTCAACCATGTGTCTTACTTCCTGCATAACCAATGGTTACACCTTGGTAGGCCCTTAATCGCCTTTTGAAACTATGTGTCAATTGACACATCACCATCAATCTTTACAAGAAGTAACAGTTGTCATTCCACGTCATGCTGGGAAGAACCTCTCTTTCTCTTTTGCCATTTTGTAGGCCTTAATCCTTGGTTGATTTGTAGCAATGAAGCAATGAAAACCCTTCGATCAAAACAGAGTTGATCCTCTTTTACCTTTATTCTTTATCTGTTCTTTGGGCCCACTAGCTCTTTCACCATTTCGCAGGCCTTAAAATACGAGCACCTTACCTTCATGAATTCACATGAGCTGTCAGATCATATCAAACTTGCCTGATACTTAACAACCTACTTGAATCTGACATACGTGGGTCATCTGACTCAGCTTTATCCACCTGGTGTCTAGTCATTCCTAAACTGACATGTCAACTTTTTATTCGCTGAGAGAAAACATCGGGATCCACCTCATCCTTGCCACCTGTATCCGCTAGGTCACTTCTTATCTCGCAGCATGACTCATCTTCTTGGACCCGCCCATTAGTCCTTAAATCCAATTCACTAACCACTTTGATTTTTGGCCACATGTCATTATCTTACTTGCCATCTCAACTAGCTGGACTACTTGCTTGGAACGCCATGTCATTTCGTTGTTTCGTGAAAGCTACCTTTCGAGCATCTTTCTCCTATGAAACTGCACTAGCCATTAGATCTTTGAGGACCTGCACATCTGTTATGCTTCTTATGAACCTCTTTTGCCTGGGCCAAAAAACCTTTCGCTGTTTCACAGAGCATAACATGTGAGCATCTATTAGCCACGAAACAACGCGAGCCATCGATTTCTTTTGAACTTGATCTCCTTTTAGCCATGGAAAAGTCTTCACCATTGGGTCTCGCCAAACCTTTTCTCCATTTCATGAAAGGTAATTTACTTGCTCGTTTTGGCTGTGAATCAACACCAACCATTAGATCTTGAGTGAGATGGAGTCTCGTTAAACCAGATTCAATGCACATAGTCGAACATTCTTTTTTCTTTCACTATTTCACGTAGCTTAACACACCCGCAACTTCGCCTAATGAAATAGAAAAAGTTGTAGATTCATCTGAAAGTTGCACGACACTTACTAGACCCGACAACATTAGAAGGAAAAAGACATAAGGCATAGATTTTTACAATTATTTAATGATCGCCTAGGCAAATAACAAAGGGGGACACTTCACACGACCCCAAGACCCATTACTTAAGTGAATAAAGTAATGCAAGAATAGAAACCAGAGGGTTTTGATCAGACATTTGAGCGATTAAAACTAAAAACCCTTAACCCTTAAAGACCTAACATAGATTTGAAGCAGTTAATAGCATACCTAACTCAAAATTTCAAAAACCTAGCCAATCATGGGAAAAGAAAACCCATTTCTTAAACATTGATAACAGCAGCTCTGATAGGGGATGGTTGATCGCAAGGTCAACACAAGAAACTCAGGAAACTCTAGAGAAATAGACCAAAACACAGACCCAAACAAAAACAAGAGGAAGCAAACAAAATATATACAAACAAAGGACCTACTGTGCATGGACTTCAAGAGAAATAATGTTTCAGGAATTGTCCATGCACTGGAAATTCCTGTACTTCATCATTCATATTTTTCATAAAATAAGAATCCTTTCCATTTAAATCACAGACCACAAAAGGGCCCATCCATAATGATTCAAATTTCTTATGTTTTCCCTTGTCCTGTCCTCTTGCATTCCACTGAAGAACAATATCATCAATTTGAAACTTCCTTAATGATGTCCTTTTATCAAAAAGGTGCTTGGACTGTAGTTGGATCTTCAGATTTCTCTTATGATCTAGAGTTCTGATCTCTTCCACTTCCACTATCTGAATCATTCGGTTTTCCATAGGTTCAGATAGCTCCATGTCTTCAGCTTGCAGGAATTTATAAACTGGAAGAAGATTGTTTATTGGCAGTCTAGCTTGTGTACCATAAACCAGTTCAAAAGGTGACATTCTAATGGCCTTCTTGATTGTTACTTTGTCAGCCTACAAGGCTAATTTCAACTTTTGATCCCAAGACCTCTTGTTCTCTTCCAGGATTTTCTTGATGATGTTCAAGAGGCTTTTATTACTAGATTCAGCTTGTCCATTTCCTTGAGGATGATAGGGTGAAGAGTAAGACATGATTATCCATGACTGGTACAAAATCCAACAAACTCTTCTGACCTGAAACTCATGGCATTGTCCATTACTAATTTTGTAGGTACTCCAAATCTAGTTATAACATTGTCCATCACGAAGTCAATGACAACTTTACTTGTAGCTCTTCTTGTGGGAATAGCTTCAATCCATTTAGTAAAATAGTCAGTGGCTACTATGATCCATCTATGACCTCTTCCCGATCTCTCAACAATCTCTCCAATAAAATCAATGCCCCATTGGACAAAAGGGGCTTCCACTGTGACTGGATTTAGGGGTAAAGCTCCTTCATACTTCAATTTGGATGAAAATTTTTGACATGGGTCACATTTCCAGACATGTTCATGAGCATCCTTGAATAAAGTAGGCCAACACTACCCAGCCCGGATTATCTTACCAGTAGTTGTCTTAGTAGAGTAATGGCCTCCACATAATCCATCATGCATTTCAATCAACACCCTTTTAGCCTGGGATTCATCCAAACACATTAGCAGTTCTCCATCTCTTTTTCTCCAAAACAGATCACCTTGAATGAGAACATATTTTTGTGACTTGAGTTTCAGAGTCCTTCTCTGATTATGTGTCATTCCTTCTGAAAATGTAGCATCTCTTAAAAATCGGACTATCTCTGAATACCAAGGTTGCCTTTCAATACTAGTGACTGAAGTACTTTTGATTTCAATATTGTTTATCTCAACATTCAGAAGATTAGATTCAGTCATGAGCTTGGCTAGACCTGAGCCTCTCACCAATTTGGTGATCTTTATTTCCAAGTCAAATTCTTGGATTCTATTGATCCATCTGCACCTTTTTCCTATAACCTTAGATTGGGACAAAATATCCTTAATTGCAACATGTGGGACATAAGCAATGATTTTTTCATTCACAAGGTATGGCCTGAAAGCTTTGACAGCTTTAACTAAAGCATAAGCCTGTTTCTCCATGGTTTCATAATTTAATTCTACTACTTGCAAAGACCTGCTATAGAAAGCTATGGGATGTTCATATCCCTCATTATCTTTTTGTAACAACACTGCAGCTACTGTATGATATGAAGCAAAAGAGAATAGAGAAAAGGGCTTACTGTAATCAGGAGATTTCAGCACTGGTGCTTCCTGTATGGCTTTTTTAATTTCAGCAAAAGCCTTTGAGGCTTCTTGATCCCAACAAAACTTGGCATCCTTCTTGAGCAACTTGACAATGGGTTTCACTATCTCTGCAAAGTTTGCAATGAATCTTCTGACAAAGTTGACCTTACCCAAAAAAGATTGAATACCTTTAACAATCTTCAATTCAGGCACTTTGTTTATTGCTTCAATTCTTTCAGGGTCTATTCTTACCCCTTCCTTGGAAACAATATGCCCCAATAATTTTCCTTCGGTGACCCTAAAATGACACTTCTTGGGATTTAATGACACACCAAATTCAAAGATTTATTGAACACCTTTTCCAAGTGTCCACAGTGGTCATCGACCTTTTTAGAGAAGCAAGTTAAATCATCTTGATAAACCACCATGATGATATTGATGAATTCTTTGAAGGCTACATCCATAGCTCTCTGAAATGTAGCTCAAGCATTTTTTAATCCAAATGGCATTCTTACATAGACATATGTTCCCCATGGAGTAGTGAAAGTAGTTTTGAACTGTTCAGATTCCCTCACTAACACTTGATTGTATCCTGAAAAACCATCCATCATGGACAAAAGATCACAACCTGTTACTCTCTGCAGAATAGCTTCCATATTGGGGGAAGAGTAGTTGTCTTTTAAAGAAGCAACACTCAAATTTCTAAAATCCACACACAATCTAATGTCCCCATTTTTCTTTCTTACTGGGACCAAATTGGAGACCCATGAAGTGTCTTATAGGTTTGATAATCCCCCCTTCTCTTAACTTAGTCAATTCTTGTTGCATCTTAGTTTCCAATAGGGGATTAATAGGTCTCTGCTTTCGTCTGAAAGGCTTAGCATCTGGAAGTAAAGGAACTTCATTTTGAAAAAGGTCTTGTCTATACACCTTTAGGTCTTCATAAGACTAAGCAAAAACATGTTTATATCTTTTCAATAAATTAATAAGATTAGTTCTGACATGAGGGGGTAATTTCTTCCCAATGTATACTAACTTAGGGGATGATTCAGTCCCCAGGTTTACCTCCTCCAACTCTTCTAACTTGGTGGTAGACTGTTGATGTAAGTGACTGTCATTGTAACTGAACATGCTCTCTAGCTCTACCAACCCTTTAGGTATCTCATTTGTTTCCAACTAGACCAAGTTGTTTCCAAACACTGTTTCCTTATTGTCAACCACCTCCACCACTACATTGCAATCAATCTTCTATCCATCACAATCATAAACACATTGAATGAACCTAAGAATATCTTCATCATTAGCAAAAACTTGCCAATTATACACATTATCAGGGATGACAGGCCTAGATTTTATTTCCACAGTGGAGATGCTGGTTAGTGTTGCATCATTATTTTTCAATGCAACATTAGCTAGAAAGTCTACCATAATATTCTTTGATCTCTCTATCCAATTAATAGAAAATGCACTAAAATGCTCAATGACATCCCAAATTGCATGTTTATACCTCTTTAATCTATCATTTTCGGATGCATATTTGGATCTTACTTGAGAGACAACCAATTTTGAGTCCCCTAAAACTTTCAACAGTTGGATTCCATGCCTTTTTGCAACTTCAAGTCCCAATAACAGGGCTTCATACTCTACAGTATTATTTGTGCACTGGAAAGCCAGTAAGAAAGAATACTTAAAAGTTATACCTCAGAGAGATACAAAAAGAACCCCTGCTCTAGATCCTTCTTTGGAGCAAGCTCCATCAAAATACATCTACCATAAACCATGCTGTTGTGATTCTAGTTCAACCACAATGGGGTCAGTATTCTTCAATTGGGGTAAAATTGGTTGTAGTCTGAAATGATCAATATCCACATCAATCATACAATTGAGCATACTAGGATCTACATTTTCAATTGCCCTAGGAGCACATGGTTCTCTATACAACTTGACCTGATTCCCATTGATTGGGATGGTAGCATAAGATAAATCTAGTTGGACATTTCCTCCTACTGCTTGTGCCCACTGCCTGGACAACAACATACCATAATGGGGTTTAGTGCCAGTAACAATGACGTCCATTTTGTAAGTTGCCTCAAGGAATGCTACTATTTTTACTTCAATATCTCTCATTGTACCTATCACAAGTACTTCCCTATTATCCATAGCATAGCATTTTCCATATACAGTGGTTACTGACAGTCCTAATTCTTTCATAACACCATAGGGCATTACATTAGCAGCAGCTCTTGAATCTATCATGCAGTTTTTTATCAGTTGGTTATTTACTAACAAAGTAACATAAAAAGGATCTACCTGTGAAGGCTCTTGAGTAATAGTGGTTCCAACATAAACCTCTGGGGTTTGGAGTTCCTGATCCTTTCCATTTTTAGCTGAACCGGTGGGTAGGACTGTGTCACTGTCAGATATACTTGAAAACAAAGACAAAGTTGCATCCCTATGTTCTTTTATTTTCAGTAATTCTATTAATGGGATAGTAACTTTCATTTGTGTAAGAGCTTGAGCCATGTCAAATGTGGAATTACTGCTTAATTCAATATTAGCTCTAACTCTTTCTGCCTTAAGATGACTTGCCATTTTTGATGTGGCAACTCCTTGTATATCATTGGTATTTTTATCATCTGTACTCTTGGGTACATCCTTAACCTATTCCTTCTTTTCTTGACCAATTTTAGGGAAAGTAGTAGCACTACTTGTTGCCCCCTTTTGAGTAACCTCTTTTATGAACATGGAACTAGGCTCACCCTAATCAGTGTCCTTCTTGGTGCTCCTTAAGTTGTAATTGTGCTTTTCTTTAGCAATAGCAGCTTTGGTGAGATTTTTAACTTCTTCCTCACTAAGCCTTCTAAGATGAACTTCTTCATCTTCAATTGTTACCACATTCAAGGTAGGATGCCAGTCTAGTGTTAGTTGTCCTTGAACAAACCTTTCATTATCCAACACAACACTGTATTCACTTTGTATAGATTCATCATCACTTTTTATAGTAGTCTTAAACATGTTAATGTCAGGCTCATCTTCTTGTCTCATGGACTCTTCAAGGGCTTGAGCTACTGCACACTGATGAGGAGAATGTGGCCCATCACAAGCAATACACCAAGGAGTGTTTTCTATATTATGGACATTTTTCCCTTTTAAGGGATCTGGGGTATCCTGATTTTGAGCAATTTTAGGCTTCTCATTTTGGGGTTTGTCATCTTTCTAGTTGGTATTATAAGGCATGTCATGTAGTCTAGGGGGTCTATCTTGTCAGTTATAATGAGGCTTATCATTTTTGTTTACCTTGGTAGTCAGATCCTTCATGGCAATAACCAACTTTTCTATCTTGTCTTCCTCCTTAGCAACTTGTTAGGTTGTTGTTTTGTTTCCTACCATAACCTACCATCTGTTCTCCTTCCTAACTTCCTAGATGCCTTTCTATTTCTTTCCACATTAATGGCAATTCTAAATGCATCCCTTAGGTTATGTGGATTTTTATCCCTTAAGATATAGGCCATTTTAGAATCACATGCATTATAATAGGTGTTCAGACACATGTTATCATCTAACCTCATCACCTGATACAATCTACACATGGCCTTTTGAAATCTAGCATTGAAATCAGTGACCATTTCATTATCAGATTTTCTAATGTTATTAAATTCATTGAGCATGAAGCTCACATTTGTTTTGTCATCGTATTGTTCTTGAAAACAATTCTTAAAGTCCTCCCATGACCCAATGCTATTAACTGGAAGACCTCTGTACCAATCTCTTGCATCATCAACCAGGGACTGAATAAACAATTTCATTATGACATCTTCATCCACTATCTCATAATCATTTATTAGGTCACCAAAAGATTTTAAATGTTCCTTAGCACTAATTGTATTATTTCCAGCAAACTTATGGAGTCAGTCCCTTAACTCAGTAGGAACATGTTTGGGATATCCTAGGATCCCATCAAAAAACAATTGTCTATACTATTCCAAATTGATAGGTCTCCTTTGAAAAGGGTTAGCAACATTATTGTTTCCCATGTTCATTCTAACTTTTAGAATTGCAGACTGAGATATTTGGCTATGCTGATTGTTCACAAGTATTTGACTAGCTGTTGTTGTATTAGTAGGCATAGTAGGCTAAATCTTAACCGAGGGAAGGGAAATTTGCTGAGGATCAGGCTTACTAAGATCTTCCAATGGAAAAATGATAGGGGGAGCTTTTAGGTAACTAATTTTTCTTTTAACTTCCTGATTAGTTGCTTCCAACTCGGCTTTCTCTAGCTCCATTTGTAGATCCTCCTTTTCCTTCCTCATTCTTTCCATCTCTCTCTCATGTGCTGATAGCCTATGAGAAATCTCCTCTATATTTCTAGATCTAGTTCCATCATCCACCCATTTCTGCTTCCCTTTATCAACATTATTCCTAGGAGGCTGTGAATCACTAAGTACTTCCCTATTTGGTTGGACTACTGACCTATATGCTAGCTTAGCCTTAGGGATTAAAATTTCTCTGATCATAGGGCCTTCCTCATCACTCTTTTCTTTTTCCTTAGCCAACACTTCAAGATCATCTATCTGTCTAAGAAGCCTATCTCTCTCCATTAGTTTTGCTTTGACTTCCTTTTCCTTATTTTCTTCCTTTTGGGCTCTTAAGGAGATTAAGTGGTGAACCCTCATATTTAAATCTTCTATTTCTTGTGACACTTTATCTTCATCAGGGAAATTCTCCTTAGAGTTAGATATATTGACTTGATCTATATCAATCAAGCTGATATTTCCATCAATTGTTCTAGGAATAGAATATCTGATTGCATTTGAACTAGTCCTATCTCTTGCAGACACACTAACATGAGATACATCTTGATTTAAAGCATGAGCATTATCTATATTTCCAAACAATCTAGAATGGAAACCTAATATATCATGTTCAGATACTCTGGAAGAAGAATTAGACTTTGCATAAATAGGTCGATCGGGTATCTTACCAGTATTATTATTCTTTTGCACCCAAGCAGTGTTTGATGGTTCATGAAGCACTGACCTCTTCCGACCTCTTCGTGACTATTCTAGCAAACCTTCTTGCAAAGTTTCATGAGGATGCTTCTTCATGAATGATCTGGTGTTTTTTCCTCCTTGCATTATGCTTGTCTTACCTTTTAGAATTTTATGTATTTCAAAAGGACTGGTTCAAAGATAATAGAGTTGCCACCCACAAGACTATGGGAATTATGAAAACAACCTTAGAATAAAACGTTGAAAAAAATCAAACCAAATCAAATATCAAAAGAAAATAGAGGGAACTTCCAAAAAGGGACCTCTAGACACCATTGCTATATTCACCGAAGCACCAATCTATTCCATTAACACACAATGATTTTTCCTTATAAATCTCAGCACAAATCTGTGTCTGGATCCTTATTGTGAGTCTCCCCAGCAAAGTCACCTCTTTTGTTGTTCTCAAAATCTAATTCAATTTAAAATCCTTATAATGATATGATAACTCTATATGCAGTAGAGATATTACAGAGAAGGAAACTTTCAGGACAACATATGACAAGGTTTGATTAACCTTCTACACTTCAAACTTATCCAAAGTTTAGGTGGGTATACCTTTGTGAACTGAATTCACACTTTTAAAAAGATAAATCCATAGCAAACCAATCCAAAAACCAATCGATCTTATCACCTTAAAACTAACTGAAACAAAGGAATGAAACTTATACTCATGTTTAGTATTGATCTACAAGATGTATAGAAGACAACCTTAATAGATATCATATCCAAGGTCACAGAGTCATCTAAGTTCAAACAATACTTCCACAATCAAACATCTCTACATATTGCATCAGTTTGGCTTCTGTAGATCCCTATATAAGCCTGACACACATAAGAATTAATCCATACCAAACTAAACTGTGTTCATCAAAATTCAAAATATCCCATAAAGAATTTATTGGTAGAAATGATTCCTACATATTTAATTCCCCTCCTGAAGAGAAAAGCTAAGAAGCATATCAACTGAAAGTTACCTTACAACCCATATTCAAAAGGAATAACCCTAGATTACTCAAAATGAAACAGTAAACATTTGCAAACATTCTTGAAGACAACACAAAGTTTAAACTCAAAACCAATGGTTTGTGTATTGATATTTCTTTTGAAAGTATTACAAAAACATTTGAATATTCTCCATCAAAAACTTGAAAAAAGCTCAGATAAATTTTTGTAGTGTTTTCTTACAATTCCTTGCGATCCTCCTTTTTTACTAGTCCTGGTATCCATTTATAAAAATATGGATGCACACATAGCTTCGGAATTTCCTAGGAGAGTTTGTTACAATCATTACTTCTTAAGAAGAAGTTACAAAACCTTTTACAAATGTGGTTACAAGTCTCTTTCAACATCTGTGGCTTCTTCCTCTTGTTGTTCTATTGCAACATTTTCTAACTGCTCCACATCAAGCACTGCATACTTTCTTGTCCATTCTTGATACACCTCATCAGCAAGCCATGAGAAGTTAATTACTTTTGCTTTTGTCTTGGCTAATCTTTTCCAAGAATTCCTCATTTTATTGACCTCTGAATTCAGGAAACCATAATGACATTTGATTTTCTCAATCTCCTCAATTGTTTTGACAAATATGGAGGCATCCTCTGATTTAACAATTCCTTTTCTTCTTAGTGACAATTTGGCTTCCAATTCCTTAAGCCATATTTGTTTGTCCTTTAATTGGGTTGGGCTGACAAAACCTCCTGGGAGTAATTCAAAAAATTGATCAGTGTACTCTTTCTTGTACAAGTTGATCTTTCTATCTGCATTATCTACTCCTTCTGCCAACTTTACTAAATCCTTTGTCATATCATTGGTGGATTTAATAATGGGGTCAGCCCCTGCCTCATCATAGGATACACAAATCAGTTCTATATCCTACTCTCTGGGTCTCCATTTATCAAAAATAGGCATTAATATAGCCTTGTCCCCATTTAACTCATTCCACATTTCCAAAATCTTACTCATGTTGTTATACATTAGTGAAGACACTATAGTTTCAGCAAAACTTAAAATTGTAGCCTTTACTCTCTCTTCATATTTCTTTGCATATAGGGCCTGAGGCTATTTTAAATTCTCCAACTCATGGGGAGTGATCTCAATCAACTTAGAACTAGAAGGTGCTCGAGATGGTGGTAACTCAATAATGGGGCTGGTAGGTGGAGGTCTTGCAGGAGAAGAGGAGATCATCAATGTTGAGGACTCACCTTGATAGTATTGTCCTGCCAATTGTCTTTATAGCTTGGTGATGATGCTATCTTTACCCCTTACCTCTTCCTTGGGACTATTGTAAGCTTTCAGAATTGTCTCCAACTTAACTTGGAGATCTACCTTTTCCTTAGCCTCTCTTTCTGCTATTGCAACACTAAACTTTGTAGTCTCTAGCATAGTGATAATAGCTTCCACTACCCCAATGCTCTGCACTCTTTTCACTATCATTCCTCCAAGGTAACTTGACCCTGGGGTGTCCTTATTCCTCTTATTTCCATCTCTTTTAAGAGACCACATGACCAATTGGTGCAGGAGCACCCATGGTGTAAGGAAAATATATGGTCAAATTCATCATTTGAAATATAATTGATATTTGAAGGTCATTTATAATGTATTTGAATCCATTTGGAATGATTTGTAAGGCTTGGAAGCCTAAAAATGTAAGCAAGTCCTTATTATGTCCTAGTTGTCCATATAGGCCCTTATAGGTCAAGATGGTCAAAATTGTATAAAAGGCCATGAGAAGGCTATAAAGTATGTAAGAAGTATTAAATAGATTGTTTTGGTATGTTTAGGGGGTTTTTACAATTTGGAGATTCATTAGGAAAAAGTGTCAAAGTTGCAAGAAAATTGCAAAAGTGCAACATTTGCAAAAATGTAAAAGTGCAAAAATTGCACATAAAGTTGTAAAAGGGAAGATGAAGGGTCATAAAGGTAGTTGGATGGTTTATAACTACTAAAGAGTCTATAAATATGTTTTATTGGTCGAATCAAGTTATTTTTTTTGAAAGAAAAAAAAAAGAAAGGGAAGAAAGGAGAACATTCTATGCTTATTATTTTGGTTGGCTTTCTAGTTTTTGTGTTGGTTCCAGGCCTTGTACGACCATGTATGGCCTGAAAACCTTTATATATGTATAATTAATAGATAGATATGTTAATTACCTTTCTTTTCCTTTTTGTTTGGAGTGATTATGTTTAGAAATGAAGAAGATATGGAAGTTTTGGTGAAAGTTGTTAATTGCAGATTTGATACTTCTTGAGAACAGTCGCATTGCAGCATATGGTATGAAATAGTATGAGATTATTAAGACCTCTAAATAGACTCATTGGAAAGATATGTGAGTCATCTTTCTTTTCCCTTTTGTTTGAGGTGTTTTTTTTTTATTTGTGGAAGTTATGATGATTTTGGTGAAAACTGGTTTTAAACTATCTTAAATGGAGTTGCTGGAAAGGGTTTGTACTTATCTTGTGATTTCACCATTGGAAAAGTTAATGAATTGAATATTGTGAAAGTATACTCAAAGGTATTTCATTTTAGTATGGTATTGTTTTATTTTGGTTAAGTATTTGTTGTGAAATATGATGCCCTAGCAGGCAACAAGCATACATTTTCCAGATTTATGATAGTCAAAATTGGTCTCGGTGTAGTGATGACAACGTTTTGTTTCACCGTTGGATCTTTAAAAATTTTGGATATGTTGTTTATAATAAATATATTTAGGGTCTTACTAAAGGGATTGAGATTTTTATTTCTTGTTAAAAATTTATAGACCTCTGTGTATAGGTCTATCCAAAGGGGCAGCAAGTTGGCAAGTTTGATACCTAGATTAAGTTTTCTTGATTGATTGATTGTTGAGGAATGATGAAATATGCCTCTAATGAATTGTTATTACGATTAAAATATGGATGGATCAACATTATCCTAGAGCTATGATTGGTTTTTCATGATGCTTTGCATCACCAGTGCAGCATTATCCTTGCTGAAAGTGACTCCCTCCATAGGTTTGGTCTCTTTTCTTACTGCCTCGAAAACCAAGGCATCTGCTATGTCCCATTTGCAGAGAATGAGTACCCCAGCCTATCCTACCATGTCTCTTCCCTACTCAAGGGTGATATTATTAAACTCATCAACCATTTCTTTCTTTATCTCTTCCTCCACCACAATTGGATCCTTGTGGGGCTTCTCACCTTTCCTCTTTTCACACCTAGCATTAAATTTATCAATGTTTTGTTTCCACACAAATTGCATGAAAGCTCCTCATGTGACAAAGTTATTATTAGCCAAGAAATCCTCACTATCTTGTTTGATCTTAGGATCCCACTCCTGGCCTTTGAACTCATTAGTAGTGATGTTCATCTCAGCAATAAGGGGCTCTTCTGGCATTCCCTCTTCCACTTCATCATATGTGTATGCTATCTCTCCAAGACTGCCTAACTATAATAGTTGCTCAACTGCTACTTGTTCATCTCCTATATGAATAGGAGATTGAGATGGGGAATACAAGGATTCATCATATTGTACTTTCTTTTCCCACTCTTTATTTCTTTGGGCTATCTTGAATGTCAATGACATCCTGTATCTTCCTCTTCCCTTTTGAGGTAGAAGCCTCCCCTGTTGTTGCCATCAACACATAGTAGTTGGACTTCTTATGCAACATGTAATCACCAGGAGGGCTTGTTCTGTTAGATGTAGATCTATTTAGAACCAGTCTTACTTTCTTGGGGTTGTTCTTAATTACAACCTCCCTCTTTTCTTTCAATGTTTGCATCACATCCTCAAAACAAAGAATTAAGAACTTTATCTTTTCTTCAAAGGGGTGAAAGCTAGACAAAGGGTCATAGCTAGTGTCAAATTGGTCCACAAAGTCTAAAGCATTTTTGTAGGCCACCCACTTTTCCTTCCTCAGCTCTTTCTCATCTAAATCAAACTCATTCCTAATGAGGTCTTCAGGAAACTGGAATTGGAGGGGTCTACCTCTGCATATTGCCCTCTTTCTAAACATGTCATTGAAGAAATCTTCAGGGTTAGCACACAGGGATACTACAATTGACAAATGGTATGGTTGAAGGAAATCTTCAAAATACTTCCAACCTCCTTTAACTATCACAAATTTATGTGCTATGGTAATTGTAGGGAAAATGGTCCCTTTACCTCTGCCTGTTAGCTCTGCCTCTTGCACACTACCAATCTGCCTGAGGATCTCTGCAATTCCAACTTTAAGAGGGACCTAATAGGGTAACAAAAATGGAGTGCCTTTGAAACCATATACTCTAAAAACTGTGGAGATAGGGTATAAGTAGATATCACCCCAATTGTGGACAATTTTAATATTCTTAGCAAACTCTTTTGGCCTAATGAATTCCAAAAGAACCTTAGGGACTCTTGGATTCTCTGAATAGATAAGAGTCCTAATCTTAGATGCAAAAAATTTATCAAACTTTAAGAAGCTTGCATCCTCTCTGTCCCATAATAGCATTGTACTCCATAACTGCACTGGCATCTTTTCTCCATCTTTCTCTTTCATAATATCCATTCCACTTGCAAAATAGTCACCACCCTTGAATAAAAATAAATGTATGAGGAGGGAGTACCATCCAAAAGGCCTATCCACTTTCCTATTCTTTATTCATATCAAGCCTTCATGGATGGCATCAGTGATATAGGATGCATAATCAAAGGTCACTGCCAAAGAAGGATTCAAAATTTGAGCAATCATTAACATGTAATGATTTGGCATATTTGGCTCAGCATCTTCCCCTAAAATTTGGTAGAGTGACCAATATAATCCTTTGGCCCTACGGGTGAACATATTTAGAGAGAAGGGCTCCTTAGTGTTGGGTCCTACAACTATTAATCTGCCTATCTTCACAAAGAATTCTTTAAGAGGCCCATTTCTAAGGTGGTTCCTCTGCACACTATAAACCTGAGCTAGTGATTTAAAATTAATAGGCTCTAAAAAATTGGTAAACTCACTAAGCCCAAAAGCATTTCTAAACTCCTCATTGTTTATTTCAATGAGGGTTTTCCCACTTATATCCTTAACACTTCTTGTGATTGGGTCATAGTTGTGTGAAATTTGAGTTAGGATATCTACATCCATGAATACTCCAGGGACCACCAATTTGCCTACATCCAGCTCCAAGATACTGTTCATTTGGGCTGGGGAGTTTCTCATACCAAATCCAACTTTAAATAATCCCAACCTAGACAACCCAATTTGAGGGTCTCTTAGCCTGTTGCCCTTATCATACAATCCTTCTCCTATTTTTAGGTGAGGAGCTCTTAGCACTAATTCCTTTACCCTTGCTGCCACATTAGTTGACATCGTCAATTGTTCTAGGAAATCATCACAAATAGCCCTCTCCTGGTAATTAACCTTTCCTAAGAATTCTCTCTTAGGTACCATCTTAAAAACTATGCAAGCAATTTAATTACTAGCCCCAACTATTTTGTAATAAATCAAAACCTCAATTAAATCACACTGTCAAGTAATTGCCAAGCAAGAGTACAAGAGAACCTATTTTTTGCTTGAAGAAATCCACTCTGCAAATGAAGAAATTTGCTCTACAACTGCTTCTCTACAACAACTTTTCAAAATGATGCCTTCATTCAATTGATTCGAGATCATATACGGTAATCAGGCTCTTAACTGCGACATTGATACCGCATGCTTCGGCCGTCCTTTCAGTATTGAATTCATAGAAGAATTTGACAACTTCTCTCCAATGGGTGATAATATGCCTGTATATTTCATTTTTGCTCTTTTGCCATTTCGCAGAGCATAACATCCTAGCAATTTTGCCAAACGAAATCATGCCAACCGTCCGATCAGATGAGACTTGATCAGTCTTTACACTAATTTAACCTCTTTGCCTTTGCATCGGGCCCTACCTCCTTTTCACCATTTCGCAAGCTTTATCCCGTGACCATTTTCCTTTTGCAAAGCTACGCTAAGTGTTAGATGGAACTCTAACCATCAACTTTTTCACTAACCGCACCTCATCTTGATGGCTAATGGTTTTTCGCTATTTCACAGAGGTTAATCCACTTACATCTTTAGGCCACGAAACAATGAGAAGCATTGGATCAATCTTGAGATGACCATCTTTTAAGTGAGACCTTTATCCAAACATTGTTTACCCGACTTATTTATTGGTTAACAAATGCCATGTGGGACTCAGCCATTAGCCCTAGAAAAATATTTGGGTTTAGTTCAGAGTCAACCACATGTCTTACTTCCTGCATAACCACTAGTTACACCTTGGCGGGCCCTTAATCACCTTTTGAAACTATGTGTCAATTGACACATCACCATCAAGCTTTACAAGAAGTAATAGCTGTCATTCCACGTCATGCTGGAAAGAACCTCTCTTTCTCTTTCACCATTTCATAGGCCTTAATCCTCGATTGATTTGCAGCCACAAAGGGATGAGAACCCTTGGATCAAAACATAGTTGATCCTCTTTTACCTTTATGCTTTATCTGTTCTTCGGGCGCACTAGCTCTTTCACCATTTCGTAGGCCTTAAAACACTAGCACCTTATGTTCATGAATTCACGCAAGCCGTCAGATCATATCAAACTTGCCTGATGCTTAACAACCTACTTGAATTTGACATACATGGGTCATTTGACTCAGCTTTATCCACCTGGTGTCTAGTCATTCCCGAACTGACATGTCAACTTTTTATTCACTGAGAGAAAACATTGGGATCCACCTCATCCTTGCCACCTGTATCTGCCAGGTCACTTCTTATCCCATAGCATGACTCATCTTCTTGGACCCACCCATTAGTCCTTAAATCCAATTCGCTGACCACTTTGATTTTCGGCCACGTGTCATTATCTTACTTGCCATCTCAACTAGCTAGACTGCTTGCTTGGAATGCCATGTCATTTCACTATTTTGTGAAAGCTATCTTTCAAGCATCTTTCTCTTGCGAAACTAGACTAGTCGTTAGATCTTTGAGGCCCTGTGCATCTGTTAGGCTTCTTATGAACCTCTTTTGCCTGGGCCAAAAAACCTTTCGCTGTTTCACAGAGCATAACATGTGAGCATCTATCAGCCATGAAACAACGCAAGCCATTGATTTCTTTTGAACTTGATCACCTTTTAGCCGTGGAAAAGTCTTCACTGCTGGGTCCTGCCAAACCTTTTTGTCATTTCATGAAAGGTAATTTACTCGCTCGTTTTGGCTGCGAATCAATGCCAGCCATTATATCTTGAGCGAGATGGAGTCTCGTTAAACCAGATCCAATGCACACAGTCGAACATGTTTTTTTCTTTCGCTATTTCATGTAGCTTAACACACCCGCAACTTCGCCTAACAAAATATTGAAAGTCATAGATTCATATAAAAGTTGCACGACACTTACTGGACCCGACAACATTAGAAGGAAAAAGACATAAGGCATAGATTTTTATAATTATTTAACGACCGCCTAGGCAAATAACAAGGGGGGACACTTCACACGACCCCAAGACCCATTACTTAAGTGAATAAAGTAACACAGGAATAGAAACTAAAGGGTTTTGATCAAACATTTGAGTGATTAAAACTAAAAACCCTTAACCCTTAAAGACCTAACACAGATTTGAAGTAGTTAATAGCATACATGACTCAAAATTTCAAAAACCTAGCCAATCATGGGAAAAGAAAACCCATTTCTTAAATACTGATAACAATGGGCATTACCTCATCGATCAAGTTAAGTTCATAAGATTTGTCAATGAGGGTTAAGACATTGTGGTGAAGGTTGTTGATGGTACTCTCCCTGTTAGAATCAGGCATAGGATGTGACGTAGGGTTTGTGGAAGGTGTTTCCAATCCAGGAACCCAAGAGGTTTTAATTTGCACTTCTTTGTAAACAGGGATTTCTTTGTGAGGTGGAGGGGGTGATGCATCTTCCTCATCTGAATTATTGAGATGTATTGAATCAAATTCCCACTCATGTGAGTCGGTCTCTGAGTCGCTTTCTAGTATCCAATTATTATACGATACTGGGATATTCTTTGAGTTAAATACCGCAAGTGTGATCGATTGATGTACCATTGTAGAGGAAATTATTGGTGCTACAAGAAGGATTATGGGGATCAGTGAATCCGATACAAGTAGCATCGACATTGTTGAATATGCTGCTTCTACTAGAATTGCCAATGTTGTTGATATTGTTGGGGGTTCTGATATTGATAGTTGTGTTATTCATGTAGTTGATGTTGCTGATGGGGTTGCTAGTTTGATTGGTGGGATGATTGGTGCTGTGGATGTTATTGCTAGGATTTTCAACTGTATTGGGGCAATTGGTGTGGTTTTTGGTGCTGCTGATATAATCAAGGGTGACCTCTTTTGAGTATTAGGTTGATATAGAGGTTTGTTGGGTTTCCCTTTGAATCCGAGCTTAGGAAGAATCTCCTTTTGAAAGCCTAATCCATTGTTATCTTTAGGCTTTAATTCCAGCTACAATAGCTCATGTCATCCTTGCTTGTAAGGTCCCAAAGCACTCTGACCATCATAGCCCATTCTTTGCATAATGATAAGGCCTTTTCTATATTGATTTTTGGGAAGCTTGGCTTGTGGGATGTTTGTGGTGATAGGATCTTTATAGTTCCATTTTTCTAAGTCCTCATCTCTGGTCTCTTCTTCTTGACTCTTTCCAAGGATGAAAGGCATCAAAGTGCATGTTGGCTTGACTAGTGGTGCTTGAAGTAATCATTGAGGTTTACCATGAGTTCTAGGAGAAGTGGGCATTTGTCCAACACAAAAGAGTTGGTTGAGATTATGCTCCCAGGACCTTCCTTTGCCATTTTCATCTTGAGATTCTCTTGCTTGGGTATATCGGTGTTTGAACCAGAAAGAGAGGCTAGACTAATGTATGATGTGTATGAGATAGCTTCTCTATTGTTGGGAATGGTAATCTTTGGTTGATGATTGATATTGTGACAATATGCAAAAGGATTTGCATCACCTAGGATTGTAATTTCTACACCATTATGAGAAAACTTTAGACATTGGTGGTAGGTGGATGGAACAACTTGCATGACGTGTATCCAAGGTCTTCCTAACAACAAATTATATGATAGAGGAAGATCCAGAACTTGACATATGATGTGCTTCATCACTAGGCCCTCTCGGATTGGTAACACAACTGCTCCTTTGGATGAACGCTTTGCATCATCATAGGCTTTTATGGTTATCTTTTTGCTGGGATCCACTAATTCAATTGCATATCCCAATGTTGTCACCAATTGTAATGTACATATATTTAGGCCTGCTCCATTGTCGATCAAGACTCGCTTGATTCTGTGTTGGTTGATAAATCCTTCAATATGGAGTGAGGCATTATGAGGTTGTTGGAAGGATGTATTGTCACTTTCAGAAAAAGTGAGACATGGTGATGACCTTAGATTTCCAACCATAGCTTGGAATTGATCTGTATTTAGATTTGTAGGGATTGGCGCCTCTTGGAGTGCTTGATCCAAGATTGTTTTATGAGATGGGGATAGGCACAAAAGCTCTAAGATAGATATAAGGGTGGGTGTCTTACCTAACTATTCCACTAGGTTATACAGCTTTGGGATGGAAGGCGTGCCTTGTGGAGCTGCTTTAATGGTGATCTTGCTGTGACGCGTAACAACATTGTAGGTAGAGCTTGGATTTTTTATGGTAATGGTTGTAATTTGTTCATTAGCATCATATAGGTGATTCACAATGTAATTATAGGTGGCTTGCGTATAATTGGTTGTATCTGTGTTTCGCCCTAAAGTGGAAGGACCCCTTTGATCTTGTGATGGAAGTGGATTCTTAAACATAAGATGATCATTATTTGTAGTTTTTGGGTCATGTCCTTTAGTTTCAGTCTCTCCTCGGTCAATAAGATCTTGAACAAGATCTTTCAATCTGTGACAATTGCTTGTTTTATGCAATTTTCCCTTGATGGAATTCACAATGTTCATTATCCCTTCACCATGAAGGTTTGACCTGAGGTTCGTAATTGGACGTCTTTGGTAAAGTCACCAGATTTGAAGAGACCAACTGATGTAACATTATTTCAATAGGTTCCCCTAAGGAAGCTTATGTTTGTTTTTGTTTATAATTTTGTTGGCATTGTCTTGGTTCTTCTTGTGGTACATTGCATCCTTGATTTGGGGGGGGAGCAACCATGTTGTTGTTAGAAGGGGGGTTTTGCCTCGCAAATCAGACCACAGGTTGTGCACTCTTGATATTCCTTACATCTACAACCCCATCATTGATGATGTTTTTATTTTTATTCTAGAAGTTAGGTTTATCACTATTGAATTGCGGGCAAGGGGCATCTTTGGGTTCATTGTATATTTTGATAAGCCCCTTTTTTATGAGGGCCCATTCACATTTTAAACCCTGGGTGATCATGTCATTAAAAAACTTTGTGCCTTTCATGTCCAAATGAAATTCCATTTCTTCATTCAAGTTGGAAATAAATATTTCCACTAGCTCTCTTGCAGGTAGCTGAAGGGAATGTCTGCTAGACATTTGTCACCATTGTTGCAGGAAATATGAAAATAGCTCCCCTAGTTTTTGCTTGGTGTTACACAGGTCTGCCATGGTGACATCGCACTCTATATTGCATGAATAATGTGTAATGAATTTCTGGACGAGTTCTTTGAATTTCCTAATTCTGTCTGCTAGTCGGGAAAACCATGATTTGGTTGTCCCTCCCAAACTTTGAGGAAAGAGTCGCATTAGGTATGTGTCCTCATATGCCACTTCTAGGCAAGTTGAAAGAAATTCTCTAACATAATCTCAAGGGTCTCCTTTTCCTCGATACTTTTTGAACTTAGGTGTTTCAAACCCTCATGGAAAAGGTGGCATATGTAGGTTTCTATCAAAGGGATAGGGACGAATATCATTAAGTGAAAACTAGTTTGTTTTCACACCACTATGGAGTTGTTGGGCTAAATTCTCGATTTGTTGCCTTAACATGTCAATGTCATTTGGAGGAGGAGGAGGTGGGGGATTTCCTTGAGGAATGTTGTATTTGATGTGATCTCAACCTCTTCCATCCTCATTACGACTCTGGTGTTCTGATACTTGCCTTAGTTGTGCAATATCAAAATCAGAGGGTAGTTTGGCTCCCTCTTGGGCAAGTCTTAAAAAGTGAGCATCAAAGTTGTTCCTGAGGATTTTGTCAAAAAGTCAATTGAAGAGAGAGTTGTGTTGTGCCCTTTCTATTGCTGCAGGAGTAGGAGTAATTGGATTTTCATCATTTGCATTTCCTCCAAGGGCTTCTTGGAATTCATTGAGATTTTCCTCCTCTTCCTCTTCTATCTCTAGTTGTCTAGACCTTGATCTAGTTTGAGCCATTTTGTTTAAAAGTTGTTGTTGAAGTTTGGTGAAAATGATTATGAGTGGGTGATGAAATGAGAGATAAATGTTTGGTGAAGTGTTTTGCATATGGATCTCTAACACTTAAAGGTAGATGTTACCAAAGTCCTTCCTTGAATTTCTTGTTGTGTTTGTTTGACAATGTTTGATATCATAAGGTTTAGAGAGGCTTGAGATGTGTTACAGACTCAACTACCTAGTAATGAGAGGATGCACTCATAGAATATTTTAACCTATGTAGAAATGTCTCTTAGGATGAGTTTATCCTAGATGTACAGACACTCTAAAAAGTGATATGTTGTGTTTGATTCAAGCAATATCAAAAAAAGGAACTTAGGACAAGACCTCTTTATGTTTTGAAAGCTGGAATGATTTGATGATGTGTGTGAATGTGAAAATGGATGGAATGTTAACTTCAATAGAAACTCTGTGTCACAAATGGGACAAATTCTTCCTCCTCTTTCGGGGGTTGGTGGTTCTTCCCTAGCTGAGTTATATGTGATGCAAATGTCTGGAAAGAAGGTAGGATTGATTTTGCCTCCCTTGTTTTTATGATAACTCAAAGCTCTATATTGAGTAAAAGCTCTACGGTTTAAAGACTCTTGATCAAACTCGTTGGATTTTCCTTGAAGATATAGATGCATGTGGCGTAAGAAGATTCTATGTGAGACAAAGATTTGTCTATTAAGATAGAAGAATTTATTCTTTTGATGAAAGCCTTTGAGCTCAATGGTCTTTTCTTCAAATTAATATGTTGATTAAGATTCTTCTTTCTCAAAATGTGAAGAATGGTCATATAGTTTGACACTTTGTTGTTTTTCCCATTGTTTTTTATCTTTGTTGGTATTTGAAAATTTTTGTGTCAGATGAATACTTGGTTTGGAATTGGTTTTTGATTTTTTCTTTGACAAGAAAAAAAAGAAAGCACACAAACACAAAAATGTTACCTCAAAAGGTACAAATAAGTGTGGGTCTAAATCAACCCAATCTTTGGGCTTTTATGACCCTTTCTTTCCAATTGTTTTTGAGTATGTTTTTCCAACAAGAAAAAGCCTGAAGTCGGCTCAGTTTATCACTGGTCTTGACACAAAACGAAGACACTTCAAACACACTTTATCCCTAAGGTCAAATGGGCAGTTGCATAATTTCAGCCCACATCTTGATATTTCTTAAACTTTGATACTACATACCTTATGAATCCTGTCGTGGTAGGTAAGGATGTGATATACTAAGTCTTGCGTGAGCATAACAAATAGATGATCCCTATGATGGGGGAGTCACCACTTTTAGCAAGCTACAAGTAGCCTTTCAAAAAGGTATGTTTATACTCAAGGAAATATGTATGGTGAGTATCTTGGGAGCAAAACCATCTATGCTCTTGCACTGAACTTCTCACAAATATCCTCAATCAATAGAATGGGTGGGCTTCTACATAAACGTGTTTAGTAATTTTAGATGTTTTTGGACATAAGTTCATTATGTAGTGACTCACTTAAGAGCCTTGTAACTTATGGTGGGGCCCATTTTTCCTTTTAGAAAGTTATACTATAGGAACAACTATACCCAAGGCTACAGCTTTCACTCACATATGATTTCTATAATGGCTCGAAGGATTTACCATGCAAGGTCATTCCCAAGAGTGATGTGTCTCTTGGCAGGCCTCTCTTAAAAAGATAAACTTTCAGTGTTACTAACACTTTTCTCTTGCACCTAGGACCACGAAAGCCAAGGGAGAGGATAGTGTGTGTTAGAAGTAGGACCACTCGACAAACTTTTTGCACAAGCATGCCAAACACAAAAGACACTTGTTCTTTTTAACCCATCATCGCAATGTGATCTAACTATTTGGAGATGTTGCTCCAATAATCATGGTGTTCTTTTTAACTTCAAAGGCAAAATGTTGAGTAAACTAGGAAAATGAAATCCTGGTCAACTGAATGAAAAGCATTTTTGCTTGAAGTAAATCGCTTTGAAAAACTAGAAAACTTTGACAAGTTGATTATTCTTTTTACTTGCACAAAAATTGAAGTGTTGATTGTGAATTGCCTTAAGTTTGATGCAAGAAAATGAAATTTCTATGTTGATTTCAAGCACCAAAATAAATGAATCCTAACTTGCAATGAAAGAAAATTTGTGGGATTTTGAGTTTGTTGTTCTTTTTAACTTCGATAAATGAAGTTCATTTTAAGCCCAAATAAACGTTGTATTTTTTTTTAAGAACCCAAAATGAAGTGTGAGTTTAATTTTAAGCCAAAAACAGAAGATGAATTCATTTTATCCAACTTTGAAAAGAAAAGTTAAAGAAATAAATGCAACTACTTTCTACTCTAAACTCCTTCACCTTGCACAAACAATCAAACAAGTTAAAAAAATGAAATGTAGTCTAGGTGGGCTTCCACAAGCCTAACTTTTCATTTTTGGTTACAAAGTATGAAATTTACAACTCTTTGTTACAATAGTGCCACTCTGTGTAAACACATAAGCGCTATTTAACACGAAAGCGCTAAATAATTGACGAATGCACTAAACTTATTACAGATGTGCTAAACTTATTACAAATACGCTAAAAGATTTTGTCGGATATAAATAAATTCTATCAAACAAGGAGGTCAAAAGCGCTAAAATACTGACTACAATGCTAGTCTAAGTGCAAAAATGCTAGTCTAAGTGCAAAAGCGCTAGAATACGGACAATAGCACTATTATGGTGAACAAAAGTGCTAAAGCACAAACTTTCGTAAGTGCTAAAGTGTGTTCAAAAGCACCAAAGCGCAACCTGTGTGGCATTTTAAAAAATTTTGGTGTTGGATTCACGTCGAGTTCATCGAATGAATCAAAAGGTTGCGTGTTCAATTCACATTAGGTTCACCAAATGATTATTTGCAAAATGGAAGGATTAGTTATGATAACCAAACACAAACAACAAACAAGAAACTAATTGTTAGTGTTAGAAATCACAAGCAAAACACTTTCCTAAGTAAGCATATCAGGAAAGATACTACAAAATAGATAGAAAGCTTGATAAATCTAATAAATGCTATTAAACACCTCCAAATTCTCTCTACCATGTTGGTAGCTTCTCCTTCCTTGTTCCTCTCCTCTCCAAGTTCCAAATAAGTGTAGCTCTCAACAGCTTTTTGCACTATGGATGCCTTATGGAGGTTCAAGATTGAATATGATTAATCTATGCTATGCAAGTGTAAATTTTAGACCAAAAGAGTGAATGTGAATAGTTATACTAAAATGCTCTCTCTAAAAATTACTATAATTTAAATGCATACAAGTTTTTAGGATCTGGATTATGAAGAAATGGGCTCTATTTATAGGAAAAATGGAGCAATGGATAGTTGAGATTGAGTAATCTCAACAAGGGTCGGGATTGAATGGTTTATGGTCCATGTCAGGACTTTCAACCCAATCCTAGGCTGACAAGTGTCAACATGAGATGGGTTGAGAGGAGAGGGAATAAGCATTAAATGCTTGACATGACCT
The DNA here is from genome assembly GCF_030272615.1 of Cryptomeria japonica. NCBI lineage: Eukaryota > Viridiplantae > Streptophyta > Pinopsida > Cupressales > Cupressaceae > Cryptomeria > Cryptomeria japonica. The sequence goes on along the minus strand of NC_081408.1, from coordinate 126,338,046 downwards.
AAGGGTTAACCTGGGAGGTAAGGTTAAGGTTGAGTTGAGTGGATAAATTCATTATTCAAGGAATAATGCTTTTATCCAATGGATAAACTCTTGTGCAAGAGTTAGTGAGGATAACCGTGGTCAAAGCAATAAATGCTTGAGGAGACACATGGGTTACATGAGGGTTGAGTTATGGGTCAAAGTCCCTAACCATGGGTGCAAGTGGATTTAACCATAAATGGTCATGTAAGAGCCATTAGTGGTTTAGAAGACTTTAGAGGTTAGCTTGTTGAACACATCAAGCCTTAAATGCCTTTCAAAGACTTTGGAGTCTTTGAGAAGTGACTCCAAGTTGCTTAGGAATGTGACAATAATTTAAAGGAAGGATTAGGCTAATTAGGAAGGGGTTAGAAGAATATAGAAGGGGTTAAGGATTGCAAGTGGGCTTGGTGGGTGAGGGAAAATAGGATTTTTATTAAAATAAAATTTATTTATTTCAACAAATAGGTGCAAGTTGCATTTTTAGGAGAATGCAAGTAGGGGGGATTTAATAGAGGAAAGGGGATTAAATTAAATAAATAGGATTTATTCATTTAATTGATTGTGAATTTGGTTTAATGAATTAATTAAAATAAATTCAATAATTTATTTAATTAATAGGAGAATGTTTGAAGATGAATTAATTAAATATTAATTTAATTAATTGATGGCTAGTGGGTTTTTAATCAAATAAATAGCAAATATTCATTTAATTAAAATGGACAGATTTATGTGACTACAACCCTATTAAGAGTAAATGAAATATTATAATGGGGAGTGCATGTGCATTCAGGAACACTGTGTAGAGCTCACTACTCAAAAATAAGAAACCCGAAAAGGTTACAACCTCTAGAGAAGGTTCACAACCTTAAAAGAAGTCTCACTGACTTACAAAAACATTCAGATTACATTCAGAGAATCATGAAATAATAAAATAGCATCTCAACATGCCTAAGAACAGTTTTGATTAAGCTCACTATCTGATCTGCTCTACAACACACTTCTTCACAAATTTGCTCAACTGCCAAATGATTAAATCATTATTCCCACATACAAATACCTTTCACAATGATCAAATATATGACACAATGATTACGATGTTTACTTATACACATCATCAACCCATGAAGATAGGTTGGTTCAACACACATTACACAATACAAAAATATTATCACACACCACAATAATAGATGTTGATCAAAATAATGTCGGTTAAGACATGGTGTAGACCTAAACAACCACCACAAATAAGAAGTGCGTCCAATAATTACACCTCGATCAACTACAACATGGTACAACATCATGTCGGACAAGAACATGAAGAACACCATCGGATCAAAAAAACCATCCATAACAAGCACAACGATCAATGTGGGCCATCAATATGCATAGCACACAATCCAAAAACATCCATATGCAATGTGAATCCCCCCACAACAACCGTAACATGTCTCATTACTAGAATCATCATCATCATTATACTGAAGCACAAAAATATACACAAAACTAACTAACAAACTGAAAGATTTTCTTATGGATCTCCAAATCATGAACCACTCAAACTGAGGACACACATCAATTCCCCAAACTCTTTCCACATATCCACAACTAAAGATATTACAATTTTGGAGCACAACATACGAATTTACCACAACCTACAACACTGAACAACTAAAATACCAACCACAATACTAGATCTCATAACTCACTCAAATCAACATGCGGACCTCTAAAATCTATGCTAAATCAACTAGAGATACTTATGACAAAACCCATTAAACCTAATCAACTCATTTGGAACATAGGATAAACCAACTCATCCAATCTGATTGCAATACAGAAACATAGAATGACTCCAACAATCACCACATGAATATGTTGACATCAATGACAACATATCAGAAAATATCCAACATGACCTAACCATGACATAAGCAAGGAGGCACCAATAGAAGACCAAATAATCATGGGAAAAATACATAATGATAAACTTATGTGGGAGGATATTGCACCCAATGGCAATCCTGACACACCAACAACTACATTATCTAGCAGGATCACACAAAGATAGGATGAAAAAATCATCTTCTTCCAATCCAAACCCAAAATACACTTTATAATACAAAAAATATGTTCAAGAACTAACACCAATGACACAATTCTTAGTATCCAACAATGCTTGACTAGTTGAAAACAATATCAATATGAGAGACAAGGAATAGGATGAGATTATATTCACCTCAAATCCACTCAACAACTACCCATGAAAACATTGAAATAAAGAGTCATCCTACCCAATAGTATGCCTAAGCAAGAGGTGCAAAACTTTCAACAAATTGAAGGATGATGGGTCACTTCTAGGAAATGGCATTCTTCCCAAGGTAAGGAGATGTCCTAATTCTTGATACAAAGCACTAATAAATGAAATAAAATCCTAAAATTTATAATCTTTAGGTCAGGAGGTACAAATTTTGTGGATCATTTTTCCTTAATAAATAGCTCTAAAATTCAATAAACATAAAAGATAGAAAATGAGTCACCTGAGGACACTAACACCCAAAAAGGACATTAGTGCCTATGTGGGACACTAGTTCCCAAGAGTTGGAGTTTGAGTATGGTGTTGTATTTTGTCTTAGATGCTAGAGTCCCTAACTAACTTTATAGTCTAGAATAGGCACTATAGTTCTTGGCTAGTACTAGTGTCCATACAAGTGAGCATTCCCACTATATGATTTGATCTCTAGGATATGCTAAACCCAAGGCAACTATTCACATGGACATACAACCAAAAATTAAACTAAAACAATTAAAAAAAGAAACAATTCCCAATAGATAATCCCATCTCTTAGTCACTCCACACCCAAGATACATTTAGGAGAGCACATAAATGATTACTATGCTCTCCCCTGTGCTTATATATGTTTCCATAAGAAGAAAAAGGCTTGAAATAAGAATATCTCTCTTTTTTACTTTTAAAAGACTCTCCAAATGGCCCTAAAAGGGCCCAATCAACACAACACTTAAAAGATGAACATCTAGATATATGGCAACAACAATATAGGTTCACAACACCAACTAGGACCACTCAAAAATGCACTATGTTTCTTTTTAATCTAAGCTTAAAATATTTCTACATTCATTATACCTTAGCTCAATAGTTAAGCATGAAAGTAAAACATAATGTTGCAATCATATTTGGCTCTCACACAAAGTCACATAACTAAGTCTAGTTACACTATCACTGCCATTTATGTTTACATTATATCTCCAAGCTCTAGGTATTATAAATCATATTGCCATTACATAACAATGAGACTCAAATGTTCCTTAATTACATAAATTACATTTGCATGTTCAAACTAACTAAAGCACATAAGAAAAAATGAGAAGATAATGGTTGAATGGTCTATCATGATCCTTAATCCTTTATCCCTAGTGATGGTTCCCATGCCACCCCACCATGTAAAACCAAAAGGGCTTTTACCCCTATGCTACTAGATAGTGAGAAGACCCTATCACACACACTGAAAACATCTAGAGAGAGGGATAGGCACTCATGTAAGACACCTAGATTACACAACATCTAATTATGCAGCAAGTATCACTTCCACAATAGAGGATTAAGATAAGGTACCACTCTAGCATCCAAATGAACTAATTCCAAGAGATAATATAGATAGAGCCATCACAATGGCCTCAAGTTCCCACTAAGTGGAATACCACTATACCTCTCACAAAAGACAAGCTAAGCTACCAAACAAATAATGCTAGGTCACACAATGACCACATAAGATGCGAGACATTAATTCTTGAAAGAATAGTTCAAGGATGAAAGACCAAATTATAACTTGTCACATTTCAAAAGTTGAACAAGGCAAGAAAAATTATGCATAATAGAATTTTACAAAAAAAATTCACAACCTCTTTCAAATGGATTTGATTCAAAATTTTACAAAGTTCTCTTTTGTTCTCACATTCCAAATCATATTATTTCATATAAAACATTTCAAATTTCACAATTTTCCAAATATCCAAAACTTAAAATTTACTCCACCATTAAAATAGCTTCTACTTTCACTAATTTTCAAAAATTGAAAAACTAAGAATAGCCTTTGGTGTTGAAATAATGTGTAAATGAGTGTTCTCCATATTAAGAATGAAAACTAGAAACCATTTCCATAACTTATTTCTTTAGAAACAATCAATCAATCTCCACTTTAGTCCCTTCAGAGAGTTGAGCACTTTGGTTAATTGTTTGCTTTTTGAATCATATGATTGGATACGATTAGGATAAGAAATAATGCAAGAACTAGGTAAAATACTAGTAAATTGATAAGATTTGGCATAAATAGATAGAATCAAATAAAAAAGAAAACATAGAAGTATAGATATAGAAATGAAATTGTAAAGGGGAAAATTAGGTGACTTGGCAATTTCCAACAATGAAGGAGAAATCACCAAATCACCTATTTTTGCTTTGGGGAGATGCCTTACATTCAAAAGAGGGGGAAAATGCACTAGATTTAGTCACTAATCAGATTAGGACTTAATACTAATTAGATTGATTGAATTGGAATGTGTTTGACCCTCTTTTGTAAGTTGAGAAGTTGAATTAAGACTAAGTGTTGGAAATGAAGACAAATATGCGAAAACAGTGAGCTACAGATTCAGGATTTCGTCATGCACCTAGATCTAATAAGTTTGAAATGATTTGGATTTTCTCTGTGAAATCTACTAAAAGTTGCAAGGATCGTGTGTCCGAACTAGGACACCCACCCTCTTGGTCCTTTGAACTTTCCACGTGTCCAAATGGGTTTTTCTATCTCTGTAAATAAAGCTTAACTCTATAAGAACAACTGCGCACCTGTTTCCTATACACAAAAAGAAAAGGAAATGTGTTGGGAATAGGGAATTTCCTTTAGGTCAAACCTCAGTTTTGGAATTAACCGAGTGGTTGAAATAATGTAATTGAAAAGACTGAAAGTAGAAATCCTCCTCTTTGAGGGGATGTTGAATTGACTAAAAATGAAATGCTTATAACTCCTTGTGAAGTTTTGCTTGCCTCCACATGAAATTATGACTTCTTGAATTACAATGATAATCTCCTCTTCAATGCTTGAAATATTGACTTTATTACTACTCCAAAGCTTGAATGAAGACTAAAAATGCTCATTTTCTCTTGAATGCTTGATCTCTTGGATGGTTGATACTTGTTCATGAATGTAATGTATATAATGGATCATCAAATGAGAGGGGAAATTCCTCTTATATACTTTCTAGTAGGAGGAATTTATTAATTTTCTGACTTGGGCCGACATCGAGGGGTGTTTCCTACTCAAATTTGAGATGGGGCAAGCATTCCAATTTAGGTCCCCTTTAGGGAGAACCATGGTGCCACGCCCTGGTCCTACCCTATTTTGAGGCATAATCAAGGTGGCAATGTGGTGCACCTTTGAGTTTAATGAAGGATTTGGCATGTTTGAGAATAATTAGATCTTTGATCTATTTGAGGGGTGCAAACACTAAGGCAAAGACCCAAATGCGATCGAAAATTGTGAGGGGTGCAATTTTAGGATGCTACATTTAGCCCCCACTTTAGGAGGAGTATGAGCTTATGCAAATACTCATGGTAAAGTAAAAGTATTTCAGATTGAAAAAATTTCACCACATCAAGGAGGCAAGATACACCAAGTCCCTAGTGGACTTTAACATCTTACAACTTTAATGATAAGGTAAAAGGGAAGATCATGAGAGAGAAGGAGAGATCCATGACTACAACTAGTAAGGTTCTCTTACTATGAGTCAGAAAAAGCAACAAAAATTACAAAGCAAAGACAAAGTTTGCTAAGTAACTTTAAGTATCAAGAGAGAGAATAGTTTCGCGCCTAAAAATCATTAATGCAAAAATAGGAAATAAGGACGAATCACCAAATCCTTAACTATCAAAGCAATATCAAACATAAACCAATAGAAATTAACACAAGATAAGAATAAATTCAAATAAATGAAACTCCCTCATCCTACATCGTGGCTTCCATTGTGCTTGTAGGTGGCTCTCAAGTATTGTACTGGGATTCCTGCATAGATTAGACAATTGTTTGAAGATTGTGATTGTAGATTGGATTGAGAAAAGAGGTTGAATTTATATATTTTCAACGCAAAGGAGGCGAGGATTTGAACTCAATTGTTGATTGACAGATAACTAATTTAGATTGATCAATTAACTCATTAGATTGATTTGTAACATAATTGATTGGAGAGTGAACTAAATAGATGGATTAGTAAACTCATTTGATTGATCAGTAGACTGAATAGATTGAGGAGATTACTGAATTGATGGATTAGAAGACTGAATTGATGGATTAGTCATAAAAAGTTGATTTTGAGTTAAAAAGGATGATTGATGAGTTAACTGAGTTAATTGATTAGACAACTGATTTGTTCAATCAGTTCTTATTTTAGCATGTGTTGTAGGAATTTGAAATTTGATTTTGATTTTCATTTTCAATTTGGATTTGAATTTGGTTATTTGAATGCTGAAATGCACATGAAATTAATTGAAATTCAGATTTGGGGAAATGTGAATTTGGAGATTTGGAATTAGATGAAATTAAGTGAAATTTGAATTTGGGGAAATATGAAATGAAATTAGATGGAATTAATTGAAATTATAATTTGGGGAATCGGAGGAATACGTTAATTAATTTAAATAATTTAAATGAAATTATTTAAACTTAGGAGATTGAATTAATTAAATAATAAAGATTATTTAACTAAGGAAAATGTCTCAATTAATTAAATAACTGATATTTAATTAATAATTGAGATATGGTTAACTAATTAAAATGAATTGAGAATAGAAATAGAATAATTAGAAGTGTTGAAGGGCAATGATTAGAAGGAATAGTTAGTTTAATCAAATAATTAAAGAATTACTTAATTAAATAGATGAATAATTAGTATAGAATTAAAGAGACATTTTTTAGGTGTCTACATTTGCCCCTCTTTGAGACAATGTCAAAATGACGTTGTTTCAAAGAAAATAAAAAATTTATGCCCCAGTATGCCCTAGTGACACTAGGGTATAATGCCCCCTCAAGAGATTGTTTGTGCATTGAAGGCATGGATGATCTCTCAAAGGCAGAAGAATGTTAGATGAAAGATGAAGAATAATTAACTTGATGACAGGAATGAGTTTGATTATAGAAAAGAAATGGTTGAAGTGATTTATAGATAAGATTGATAGGATTGATCTGATAAAGATAAAGTCTTGTTTCAGGAAGGACACATCCTGTATAAGACAAAAATGATCAAAACATTTGGTTTCAAGAAGGATACATCCTATATAAGGTTGATATGTCTGGTTTCAGGAAGGGTACATCCTATATAAGACAAAGATAGATGATCATGTCTGGTTTTAGAAAGGATACATCCTGCATAAGACAAATGATAGGTCAAAAACATCTAGTTTCAGGAAGGATACATCCTGTATAAGATGAAGATAGATGAAAAATGGATGAATGATAAAATATGATGAAGGTGAGGAATAATTGATCAATAGATAGAATAGTTGATATGAGAAAATGATAGAATTACAAATGAAAAGATTGAAATTAAGAGATGAGAGAGATCATGTTAGATGAAAGAATGATTGGAAAGAATGATCAAGTAGAAAAATCCTTGATGAGAGAATGATATGAAGAGATAATCAACATGATGAAATTTGTAGAAAAATGAAATGATATGATTGATGATGAATATTCTTCTTATCTTTATTCACAGTGCAATACATTTTCATCATTGAGCCTTATTATGTAACAATGAATCTTTGTACAGCAGGGTATGAGGAACCAAGATGTAAATATATCTCATTGCAAACAAACAAATGCGTAGCAGATAAGGAATGAACCCTCCATTTTGGGAATTACACTAGGGGTCGAGGTATGTGTGGCATTCATGAGCTAAATGCTCCTATCATAGACACCCACTAAAGCAATTGCCCCAGAACTTCATTTGTTCAAACCACAAACAATAAACAAAGAAAAGGGTCATGCCCATGACAACTCCTCTAGTCACTTTTTGGACATCCTTGAGTAGCTAAAAGCAATGATCTTTTCCAATTTGATAAAACATAAAACCAACTAGAACAAAATGCAACAACCATACTAATTTGTGTCTTCGTGTGATTACTTGATGTTATTTTGATAATGTTTGGTTTCAGAAGTTTTGGACCCCGTTTAAGACTGACCTGTTTGGTTTTGAGTGTACCGATTCTATTTAAGACAAGATGTTGATCACGTTGATAGTTTGATAGTGATTCGATAGATTAGACAGTTGATCAACTTGATTGTAGTTATTTTGACAAGATAGTTATATCCTTTGTTTAACTTTGTGTGAAGTGTTTGTTGGATAGCTACTAAGATATTTGATTCTTGTGAGACATGTTTATTGCAAGTTTTTTATGGTTTTAGATTTTTAGTTTGTTTTTTATTGATTTTTTGAAGACTTTTTCTGAATGTTTTTGGTATTTTTATGGTTTTCAAATGTTTTTGTTATTGATGAAACATGACCTACCATTAATTGATAAAGATAAGACTAATTTGGACAAAATCCAACAGTCATACTAATCTATGTCATTGTTTTGATTTGTGTGATCATTGATAGGAATGTTTGGTTTCAAAGAATGAGTACCTTCTATAAGACCGATCTGTCTGGTTTCAAGTATACCCTTCCTTGTATAAGACATGTTGATGTTTGATAAAGTTTGATCGATAGATTGATTAACAAGATATGTGATCAGTTTGATTGTAGACTTTGAGAGTTTGCTTGTTGTTGATTTGATTTGATGGATGGCCCATGCTTTCTTGCTTTGAATTTTTATTTTTTTTAATGATATTTTGTGATTTATTGATTTTTTCATGACATTTTTTGAATCTTTTTGATTGATTTTTTTATGGCTTTATCTAATTTTTTTATTATTATTTTTTAGGACTTTATCTGAATGTTTTCTATTGATTTTTTCTGGATTTTATTTTTATTTTTAAGAATTTTTTTAGTTATGCCCCCAATTATACAGACCCATGATGATAACATGATGATGCATAATGTGGTGGAGACAATGAATTTTTAATATGAGTTATGCTAATGTAGGATGCATGACAAAAATGCATTCGAACAAGGATGAGTGTGTGTGTGTGTGTCTTTCAATTGGAAATGCACTAAATGGATTAAAGGTATTAAACGTTTTAGAGATAGGAGTTCAATTCATTCTCAAAATACTTAGATCATCCAACCTAACACACTATGTAACCAATATTTATGAATGGAGGCACGGAAAAATTCTCCATCAATTTTTGAAACTTTGATCTTCTTTTGCCCATGTGTCTGCAATTGAGTTTATTCTGACTCTTATAACCATCAAAGACCCTTGGAATCCTATGTGGCTAGCTACATAGGTTATTTTGACTTCAAAAGAAACCTAGATAGAGCCTCACTACCAGCAAGCTTTTAGGGATCTGACGAGGTTATGCACTCTAATCTCTCAAATATTGCTTCATTTCTAACAAACGTCCATAGCCCTGATGGAGTTACTTGCATGTTCCCATAGTCAAGATTTTTTTGTCACACTTGTATGCATGATATTTCAGTAATATATCATTTTTTTGTTTTTCCTTGAGATTGACATAACACATTTTTCTTTTCTTTTCTTGCCTTAACTTGTAAGTAATGAAACCTACTTGGGTATGACAATTACAACGACGTTGAAGCAGAATATTGGATTTTTCACTAGCCACATGACCAACTAGGTATCTGTAATGACTTAGAGCTTTAGATTAATGTGTGAGATATAGAAATTGATAGATTTTGGGTAACAAGACTTGATAGTGAAACTTCTAGCCAACCAAGGATAAAAATTAATCACAATGTGACGATGAAGATGAATGAGTAAAGGCCTCCTAAAGACTTGATGAACAAGTATCTAGGAAATGAGACAACCTTCATTCCTTTCACTGCAAATGGGTGAATAACTCAAACAATCATCATGTTTTTATTCATGCAACTATATGAGAAAACAATAATGATATGCAGCTATATGTTGTGCAATGGTGATATGCAAGCAACTATGATGCACTCTTAAATGGAGATATGCAATGCAGTAAAGAAATATGCAAATGCAGTACTAAAAATTGAAATGAACCCACCCTTAGATGTAATATATTTTTAGGTGCATGTTGTTATTGAGTTGGTATGAAATTTGTGTAGATAATTCATTGGTCTTTGTTTGAAGAGTTGGATGAACCTATCTTTTTCAATAGGATATGCAGTTGGGAGTCTTTCATGTACAGTTCCTTCTATAGCCTCCTTATTTTCAAACCAATTCAGTTGTGGTAAATCTTCTTGCCCCCAGTCTTTCAAGTGTGGGTGTATGAGGAAAATATATTTTGGTTTCAAAGTTGTGACATGAATGGGTTCTATGCATGTTTTTATTGATGCACTTGAAGAAGATTATGAAACCAACTAGGTGTTGATCTCATTAGTTGGTGTTATGCTTGTTTTTGTCATGACATTGGCATTTGATGATGGTGCACATACCATTGCTGACAAGTTTTCCTATTTAGTATGAAATAGATTGGTGATTTCATTGATGAGGGGTTCATGAACAACTTGTGTATTGGAATCATGATAGAGACTAGGAGAAATGACAATGGGATCTTGTTTAGGAGGTGGATGTTGGATGGTACTTGAAAGAACATCTTTCTCTTGAGAAACAAGAGTGTTATTATGAGGTTCTTGTTGATCTACAAGGTTCACCACATTATTAGATTCAATGGAAACATCATTGGGAGAGAAAGCAAGATGATCAATCTTAATCACATTAGTGGAATGGGATGGTAAAGGGTCAGTGAAAATATGAAGATTTTGATTAGGATGAGCTACATGCTTGTTTCCTTTATCATTCACACCTACCATAGATATAGTATTGTTGTCAATCAATTCTTGAATCTTACTTCTCAATGAAAAACATTTTTCACTATCATAACCAAACTGATGGTGGTATTGACAAAAGGATTTATCATCAAAGTAAAGTGAAGTTTTCTTGGATGTATCAACTAGTTTGATTTGGGGAATTTTTAACACATTCCTTTGTATTAATTGAGACATAATGCTATTCAAAGATTCATTCAAAGGAGTAAATTATTTTTCTCTTTTTAAATATTTGACAAAGGAGGCACACCTGTAGTGGTTTCCATGTGAATGTTGTTCTTGTCATTGAATTTGATGAACCCTTTGATTGGTTTGATCTTTATAAATGGTTGTTGAGCACTATCACCCTTATCACTCAAAGCCATGGAAGAAGATGATTGTTCCAAATGAATCGCAATCAGTTGATAATTATGAAGTACTGCACACAACTATGTAAAGGAAGTAAACTTAGCTAAGACAAGTTTATCCCTAATTTCTTTTTGTAAATTAGCAATACAAATATTTTAAATATCTTGATATGTTGGATATCATTGGCATATGATGAATTGGCATGTTGATATGATGATAATGTATGTTGTCATTGATGTCAAATAAGTGTAAGTGAACCAATGTGCAGATTGGAAGAAGTTGGTGAATTGGTATGAAGAGGCATGAGGAGATTCAGTGAACTGGTGTCGGGATTTCAATAAGTGTGATTACTGGTTGGTAGTCTCAATACTATGGTTATCGGTTTGGTGATCCAACTTGTGCGATGAACCGATGATACTCTGTGATGAGTTAGCTAAGAGATGTGATCGAGCTGCCATGTCAGCTTTGTGCGCGTGAAGGATTGAGGCACAAGAAGATCGACCACATTTGAATTCTACCTCGGGAATGATAATTCTTCTTAGTGGTATGAGAAGAGAGTATGATGGGTTATTGATTCCCATGTGCGGTGATGAATGAATGATGCAGATTGTCTTGTCATCTGTTTGAAATTGTAATTCTCTATGCAATATGTTTGGACAAATAGGATTGGACAGCCTATATTGTAAACCTAAGGTGCTTAGGGTTTATGGTTTATGTTATCGACCTATCTATTGTTTATAAGGTCAATGATGTTTTCTATTGAAAAGTTGTTGGCAAATGTTGTGTGTATGTATCCGAGTGAAGAGATACTTGATACTAGCCTGACTAGTAAGAGGGAAACTGCAAAGTGTGATTGTAGAGTAGAGGATATGAAAAGGATCTTCTTTGACATGTAGTGTTGTTATCAGATCATAGTTTTTCCTGTTGTCTTCTAATCATTTCAACAAATCAAAATGTTAGGCCCAATATGGAAAGCTAATGTACTGAGAGGGGAGGGGTCAATCAGTACTTCAAAACTTTTCTTGAATAATAACTTTACTGTTATGCATAAATAGAATAGTGTAGTAACATAAAATAAAGTTAAAACAAATAGATAACAATCATACATGATTCACTCCATAACACATATATTTTGGTTACATAGAAACTCTTGGTTAGAGAGAAAAATTGTGGTGGGGATGGCACCCACAACTTCACTACTGCAATAATAAAGAATTCTCAGTTAGAGCTACATTTTAGCTATTTCTGATAGCTTACCCTGTTAGGAGTAACAAGATCTGTTAGATCTACCTTGCTAAAGGATTTTATAACATTTATTCTGAATGTTGCACCTGGTTAGAGGCTTTACAATTTATAGACTTGATTAGAGTCTTTTACCCTGTTAAAGGTTTCTCTTTCAACTTCACAATATTACAATAAAATCGTTACAAATATCTACAACTTTACATCTGAAATGTTATAGCAGATTCTATGTGCTCATAATAGATTACCTTGCTTATAGCATACTTTGGTAACCCATATAGTAACTCGGTAAACCCTTCTATTTACTCTGTTCTTTGACTATTCTCTAAAAACCTTCTCGATGACCTCTGTGTCTTTGTAACAGTATTCTTTCATGCATACATACACTTAACTCATGCTGTATAAATAGATCTCTTAAAACGGTGATCCAATTCATTGCTTTGATCTTACAAATAAGATTCCTCGAATGAATAACCAAACAAAATATTTCATTGGTTAGATTGATCTCGTAATCATACACAATCTTCTAGTGCAATTTCCATTGTAATAATGGTTAGATGTGCCTCGATCTTGTAACATGTTTTCATATGCATGTCCAAGTTCAATGTATCTAGTAACACATTTCACTCGGTGAATATCAACTTGGTGTGTCATCTTTATTGCTCAGTAGTCATAAAAAGATACTCGGTAGATAGCTCAGTGTGTACTATGTTTTGTGACTGCTATCTTTTGTAACCGACTAGACTGTGCATATCGACTTCTCTATGTATACCGACCACATGATTTGGTAGTGCTAACCAACTAGAGTATATAGTATGAATTTGAATATAAAAACTAATGGCAACTAGATAAGTAGTAACAATCTCCCCTTTTGACACTAGCTGAGATGTTTGACAAAAAACTACTTTTAAAGTCATAACTCAAAAATCTATATACTTTGCAAAATGACTATACTTGACAATATATACAATAGTCAATGAAATAGTATATTCAGATATACTCCCCTTATCATTATTCTGTACATAACTCTGATTTTGCATGCTCAGTTTTGTGTTTGTGTTCTCTGCTTGCTCTGCATACTCTGTATACTCTGCTTAGTATACTCCCCCTGTATACTATACTCCAAATATTGTATCAAAACTATATCAGTCTCCAAATATATTATATTACTCCCCCTATATAGTATTACTCCCCCTTTTTGACAAACATCAAAAACTTAATTTCCATCCGAGGGTGGTAACTGATCAAAAATAGATTTATACTTTTTCTAGGCGTCGGTGAGAGTGACTGAGAGTGCATCCTTTACACTTTCCATTAAAGAATTTTGTGCTTGAATATCAGCCAATAGGGATATTAAGCCATCAAGAGTGCTTCCCTTTTGTGTAGTAGATAGGCATGTAGCTCAGTTAATCTGTTCTTGAATTGATGAAAGATGAGGAAGAAATAATGTCTGGAGTGTCATTATATCCATCCTGATCTTATGTTCATTTCTGAGTTCTAACTATTGAGCCATGAGTTGTTGAAGCTTGGTATAAAAATTCTAAACTAAATTTGGCTCTGTGGTCAACTTAATTGAGAGATCGGTGATCTCTTTCTCAATTGCATCAATTTTATTCTTGATATCTTTAATAAATAAGGAAAATGTACAAAGTTTCTGAAATAAATAAAGAATATGCTTGAGTTGAGGGGACAACTTAGCAATGAATTTGACAAGCTTGACTTTTCCAATAGCTAGAGCTTTTTGTACCTCTTCTATCATTTTTGCAGTAAGCTCTTTGTCTTTTAGCTTTCTCAAGTACTTAGATGCATCAACTCCAGATGTTTCTATTTGATTAAGGAGTTCATCCAGTTGAATGTGGATGGCTGCATTGGTTGACACTATAGCTAAAAGTAGCATATCTGTCAGCACTGTCTTTACCTTCTATAGTACTTTATTCTTCTTTTGAATGGCCATCTATTTTTCTTGTTCGGCCTTTGCTTTGCATAGTTCATCAAAATCAATAAGTGCTTGCCCCTTTAATTTTGAAATATCCACATTGGGCAACACTATCGGTTTAGTTAAATCAACTTTAAAACTATGCTTTTTCACCTTCTTCTCTTTACCTTTGGTCAGTTGTACCAAGAAAATAGCTTGTGAGGCTTGCTGACCCTTGGTAGGTTGCTTGGTGGAGGTAGCACTTTGCTTGGTTCCTATAGCTGTTGTGGTGTCCTTTGGTGTCTCAGCTGCTACAGTTCCAGTGCTTGACGGTGCTTGAGAGGTCTTTTCTTGAGTTGTACCTTCTACTACTTCAGACTGGTGACCTTCGGTGCCTTGTGTTGTATCTTGAGGAGCTTTGGTAGAGACAGGTGGCTTGACTGGCAGGTAAGGCTGAACTTGTTCTAAAATAGATTCACTAGATACAAGTTTTGCATATGTGGTGCCTTTGATCATTTCTTGCTCCGGTGCTTCTGCATCCATGACATCTTCATCAATTTGAATAGTGCCAGGTGGGTCTTGCTTGGTAGCATCAGGACCTTGCTCGGTGACATCAGGATCGTGCTCAGTAACATCAACAATTTCAACTTTAGATTGTTCACCGACATCTTTTATTTTGAATATTTCCTGCCATTTTGCTTTTGTCTCATTTTCTACATCAATATATAGCCCATTCATTAGTTTTAAGGCTCTCTGCTTGACAAGAAATTTTGAATTGTAGGTTGTCAAGTGTTCCTTTATTTCTGCTATAGACATATCAGGAAATAGATGGACTAGACTTATTTCTCTAATTTTTTTCTCTGAGTCCATTGCATATTTCCACCTATTATCAATATGCAAGTAAAGTTCATTCAGAAGTGACTTTAGTAGTTCTAATGGAGCTAGCTGAAACTTTAGAAGTGTGCAGATGATAGCTTCTTCAATTTGTCTCTTCTCATCATTATTCCTAGTCTCATACTTAACATATCTATATCCTACAAATCCACCATATTCTTTTAGATTGGCACAGAAGTTTTCAACACTATGAATATTTACCTTCTTGCTTTTTACAATCTGAAATTTGTTTGCATCATCGGATTTTGTATCACTAGACTCTTTTGCCAGAATGAGTCTCAGAGTAGATTTCTTGTAGGTCTTGGTTACCTTGGGAGCAGTAACATTCTTTTGTTTCTTACTCAGTGATGCAACTGGTGCTCTAGTGTTAGGTCTCTTTGTTGGTGGAGTCGGTAGGGCCTTTGAAGTGTCCAGTTTCTTTCTTTTTAACACTTTACCCTTAGGTAGTTCGGTGCTCAATGTTATTGCTGCCTCTTGAGCTTCAGATTCCTCTTCAGTAATGGCAAGAGTGCCTTTAACAGGTGTAGAGGAGGAATCTTCTCTAAATTTCTCAAATAAAACCTTTATCATCTTTGTAGCCTTTCTTGTAGCTTTGGGTACTACAATGCTCATTTTTACTTTTTCCTTAACTTAATTTGTTGTTGTGTGATATGAAAGTCAATCTCGTAACCCATTGGTGGCAAAGATTGAGTCCCTAGTTCCACAACATTCACATAATAGTAATCAGTGTCTACCTCAAAGCATATATCATCCTTATATTTCTCTACCAGCTATGGTGGAATCCGGTACCTATTGTGCATCTTCTCTTAAAATTTGTTGAAGTAGTCATCCATTATATCATTGAAATTATCTCCCAACTTCTTGATAAAGTCATTAATTTGATGGGTGATTGGTCGGTGTAGCTCCCAAACTACTTTACCGACTGATGGAAAGAACTTCTCAAAGTAGAAAAACATGCATACAAGAAGTGAACCAAACTTCAGTGTATTTGCTGAGTTGTTCTTTTTCGGCTTCCTTATTGTGTTCAAGTTATCAAACAAGTTCTTCAATAGCACTTCACATAAGTCAACTTTCATTCTCTTTTTCACAATTTTATAGGCTAAGTCAACTGTTGCACAGGGTACACTGTTCTCCCTTGCAGATTGGAAGAAATAGTAACCAATTACTCTAATTGCAAACTTAAGTTCTACATTAGTGATATTATTCAGTTTTAGTCCTCGGTAATCAGATTCTACTCTAGTTAAAATGATTAACTCCTTATGTGATATCATCTTCTTTGCTTGTGCATGATCATAGATAGGATGCCCGGTGATCACATGAATGATTTCCGTGGCAATTTTGAATGGTTTCTCTTCTAGCCACATGAAATCATCATGAATTCTACTCAAAGCAAACTTAACCCATTGGGGCTTGAACACACAAGGGTAGGTTAGGGCTTCAGTTAATCCTTTGATTCTGATGTGTTCATACTTGCTATCCATTTTGCCATTGGTACATAGCTCATCATATGTGTCACTAATCTCAACATGACCAATTTCTTCAACATGGCATTTGGTGAAGAATCTAACATCTTCAACTAACAAGACTCGTTCTGGGATGAGTGAAAAGGCGGTTTTGTCATCCGGTTTAGAGGCAAATTTAGGAGTCAAAGTGTATTTTAGTGAGGGCTTCTCCACATTCTTGACAACTATGGGATCTTGGATCTTGGGCACCATTGTAGATTTCAGGTAAAAACTAGCAAACTATCCTTAGGGTTTGATGGTTTACAAATGACAGACGCTTCACACTTGGTACATAATAGCAATTTGATAAGATCGGTAAACTAGCTTGACAATGCGATGAGATTTGATGTAAATACCCTAAAATTTGCTTTGAATGAAGTTTTGATCACCTTGATTTGCTCTGCTCTACTCTCTTGAAAACTTGGTGAATGAAAATGACCGTGAAGATGCTTTTAAATACACAAAATACCTTATTAGGCTCCATGTGGTTTAGGTCAAAATATTAAATGCACTCGATTTACCTTTAACCGATTTACTCTCTTTTCTTTCATTTTAACCGAGTAACCAAATTTCCTTCATTTACCGACTTGACAAGCTTCTTGTATTCACCGACTTGACAGGTTTCCTATAAAGTACTTTTGATAGAATTCCAAACTTACTAATGCATCTTGACTATGTAGATTTTGAATTTTGTACATAATCGAATAAGAACTGTTATGATTTTAACTTTCAAAGAATACAGTCCCTTCATACCTTTTCTGATTAATTTGGAATAGGTGCACCTAACTTGGTAGGTAAGGTGCTTTCTTCATTCGACACAATTTCCTTCTTTTTCCAAATCATCTTTAATTTCTCTTTTATTTCTTCAGTGTCTTTTCTAGGTTGATCTCTGCAATCTCCAGCTAAATATCCAACTTTGTGACAATGAAAACATGCCATACTGGGATTTCTCCATGATCTTTGGTTGTTCATTCCAAACCTTATAAAACAGTTGGCACTAATATGTCCATATCTTCCACAACATTCACACCATATCCTTGTATTGTAATCCCATGGTACTGCTACATATTGTCAGTAAGGATTTGTGTGAGTTCGGTAACCTCTAGTGTTTGCTTGGTGTAAAGACCACATGTAGTTCTTTTGCTTAAGCTAGCACTTCTTAGTACTATGTCCATATCTATTGCAGTTTCTACAAAACCCTTTGAATTTTGCTTTCTAATAGTTGTTAACAGACTTTGTCCTACATTGATTAAATGTGTGACCATATTTATTGCAATTGTAACAATAATCATTGGACTTAGAGATATTTGGTTGCTTACCCTTTCTAATTTGGCACATGTTGGCAGTATGACCTTGATTTCCACAGTAGTAGCAAATAGGCTTCTTCCTTTTGATGTTGTTCCTATTTCCAGCTTGCTTTGATGATTCTCCTCTCTCGGTAGTATGAATTCCTTTCTCGGTAGAGTCTTTTCCTTTGTAACCGAGTCCTGCATCTTTGTTGGGTCTTCTTGTATTTAGTTGCTCATCCAACATCTTTGATGCTTCATAACTCTTCTTTAGTGTTTCTGTGGATTTCTCTCCTATTTCAAGTTCATTGGTCAACCTTGATACTTCAAGTTTCAATGCTTGATTCTCATCATTCTTCAGAATTGCTTCATGATGTGCATAACCTAATTGATCTGTCATATTTTGTTGAATCCCAATCAACCTTATGATTTCAACATTCTTATCAGATACTAAGACTTCAAGTTGTTGTTTCTCTTTTTGTAGATCTCTTGCTTTATCCTCATCTTTCCTCAATGCATCTAGATTTTCAGTCATCTGTGTACTAAAATGTTCTTGTTCTCTTTTCATTGCTTTTAGTTGATCAGCCAATGCTTTCTTCTTTTCTTTCAATACTCCAATCATTTCTTCATTTTCTTTAGATATGCTATTCTCAGATGATGTCTCAATTTGTTCCACTAACTCTTGAGAATCCTGCAAGTCATCAAATAATCTTCTTCTTACCTTCAGAGATTTTTGCATTTGCCTTTGCATGTCTGCAATCACTTGATTAGCATGACCCAGCTCTTCTTGCAGATACACAATCCTCTGAGATTGTTTATAGCCTTCCATTGATAAGATCTTTCTCTTTAGGTAGTTAAACCCTTTTCCAAGATTCAAGCTCTGATACCAATCGTTAGGCCCAATATGGAAAGCTAATGTACTAAGAGGGGAGGGGTGAATCAGTACTTCAAAACTTTTCTCGAATAATAACTTTACTATTATGCATAAACAGAATAGTGCAGTAACATAAAATAAAGTTAAAACAAACAGATAACAATCATACATGATCCACTCCATAACACATATATTTTGGTTACACAGAAACTCTTGGTTAGGGAGAAAAATTGCGGTGGGGGTGGCACCCACAACTTCACTACTACAATAATAAAGAATGCTCAGTTAGAGATACATTTTAGCTATTTTTGATAGCTTACCCTATTAGGAGTAACAAGATCTGTTAGATCTACCTTGCTAAAGGATTTTATAACATTTATTCTAAATGTTGCACCTAGTTAGAGGCTTTACAATTTATAGACTTGATTAGAGTCTTTTACCCTGTTAAAGGTTTCTCTTTCAACTTCACAATATTACAATAAAATCATTACAAATATCTGCAACTTTACATCCAAAATGTTATAGCAGATTCTATGTGCTCAGAATAGATTACCTTTCTTATAGCATACCTCAGTAACCCATATAGTAACTCAGTAAACCCTTCTGTTTACTCTGTTTTTCGACTGTTCTCTAGAAACCTTCTCGGTGACCTCTGTGTCTCTGTAATAGTCTTCTTTCATGCATACATACACTTAACTCATGCTATATAAATAGATCTCTTAAAACAGTGATCCAATTCATTGCTTCAATCTTACAAACAAGATTCCTCGAATGAATAACTAAACAAAATATTTCATTGGTTAGATTGATCTCATAATCATACACAATCTTCTAGTGCAATTTCCAATGTAATAACGGTTAGATGTGCCTCGATCTTGTAACACATTTTAATATGCATGTCCAGGTTAAATGTATCTGGTAACACGTTTCACTCGGTGTGTCATCTTTACTGCTCGGTAGTCATAAAAAGATACTCGGTAGATAGCTCGATGTGTACTGCGTTTTGTGACTGCTTTCTTCTATAACCGACTAGACTGTGCATACCGACTTCTCTGTGTATACTGACTGCATGATTCGGTAGTGTTAACCGACTAGAGTATATAGTATGACTTTGAATATAAAAACTAATGGCAACTAGATAAGTAGTAATAGGAAAATCCCTTTACCGAGTAGCTTTAACAAGCTTATTGTAAAACTTGTAAATAGGTGACTCAAGATCATTGAGCTCTTTAAATCCTCTAGCGAGGTAACCTTTAATAGGGTTTCAACCTTTAATAGGGTATATAGCCATCCCTTAACCGGGTGATCTCTAACAAGATTAGTTCCTAGCAAAACCCTTTTGTAAAGTCTTTAACCGGACTAGGCTCCTAACATGGCAAGCTTCAAAAGAGTTCAAAACAAGATTGTGGGTATTCATCCCCACCGTGGTTTTTCCCATTTGGGTTTCCATGTGAAAAATTTGTGTGTTATGTGTTATGCATTTTTCATTTGATGTTTATGAATTATTTGGTTGAAAGATTATACATGCAGGGTTAATAGGTTATGGTATTTTTATTATACCACATGCATATGTTTATGGGTGAAGTTGATGTTGCATAATTGGTTGTATTTGAAGTATTCAGACCTATCAATTTATGGTGTCTAGTGTCTTACTATGTTTAACTAGTATCACCATGGTCAATTTCAGTAATGGTGATAACCAGTTGGTTTTGCTTTAGCTAGATCAGTTGTTAAGATATTTTTTACCTATACTGATTCACCCCCCACCCTCTTAGTACCAGTTGGGGTATCTGTTGTTCATCATTATTCATCATGATCAAGCATAGGAAAAGAAATTTGAGAATACAAATGGTTATATCTACCAATAAAATCAGTCACTTTTTCTTTAACACCTTGTTTACAATGCATCAAATAAGTCAAAGTAACTTTAGGACCAATGTTATTGTGAAATTGTTGAATAAAAGCATTAGCCAATTGTAGAAAAGAAGTAATAGAACAAGGATGCAAAGAAAAATACCATTTCAAAGCTCTATCCCTTAATGTTCTAGTAAACAATTTCGCTAACAATCTTTGATCATGAGCAAAGTCACTACACAAAGTTTGGAATGTTTTAAAATGAGTTAAGGGATCACCTTTTCCATTATAAAGTTCCAATTGAGGGACTTCAACATGTTTAGGAGGGACAACTCTAACAATGTCATTGGATAATGGGCTTGCTACATCGAATGTGGGAACATTATACTTAGATTGATTCATTGAAGCTCTTTGTTGCTATAAGGAGGACATTGTTTGGGCTAGACTATTGATTGTAGCTTTGATAGAAGGATTGAAAATACACATGTTGGACTGAGAGGGAGGAGTAACATTGTTGAATGAAGGAAGAGATTGAGAATAAGGAGGTGGGACAGTATGATAGATAGGTAATGGATAAGATTGGGTAACACATGGAAGACTCATAGGAGGAATGAAGGAATTGTGATTGAAGGAGTTCCCCCTTGACTAACATTTTGTGAGGTCCAACATCGACCCGTCCTAGCATTTCAGTTATTTTCATTTTAGAACTATTATGGATGCTTCATTTCTATGCATTATGGATATAGAATTTTATATGATCCCAAGATTGGATAACATTGATATATTGATGCTTCATTTCTATGCATTATGGATATAGAATTTTATATAATTCCAGGATAGGATAACATTGATATGGTGTATGTCGTTTATATGATGCATGCCTTATGAATGGTTGAAATTTATGAAGAATATGATAATTTCGTTAAGTGAATTGCTTATGTGGATTGCATTGGATATATGGTAAATTGATTTGTATGATGGCAATTGTATGCAGAGTGATTGATTTGTATTCCTTTTTATATGTTAAATTTATATGAGGTTATTTGGAAATTACTAATGTGTAATTGATTTGTGCAGGAAATTATCCATGTGACCATGGAAACAATATGGAGAATCAAGCCTAGACCTTTGTGCATTTGTAAAATCGGGGGTTGTCTATTTGGAAAGAAAACACCCCGTATATCATGTTTTATTCATAAACGTAAATGTTTGAATGTGTGTTAAATTGTATTTATTAATTTGTTTAATCCAACAAGAGACAATTTCTATGTATAACTAAGTAATGTATTTTATTGTGTCACTTGACACGTGTTGAATAGTGTTTTGATTATGACATGTCTCTTGTAGGAAATTGTTTCAAACAAAGCCTTTTTCAAATATTTGAGTGTGGTCCCATATTATCCTTGGGTAGAGTCTTTGGAGTGGTCAACTCAAGTTTGACCCATAGGTTAACTTCAGGTGGGTTTCTAAGGGGTCAAATGGACTCCTACGGTTACTTTAGGGGCTTTTCCAAAGGTCCATATGGTATACCTATAGTTTAGGGGCATTTTTAAGCATGTAACCACTCCCATGTGTCTGATTTCAAACCTCAAAAATTGGTTTTCCCAAGATGAGCGAAAATCAAACTTGGAAGACTTCTCCTAGGTTAGCTAACCTTCCCTTCTTGTGTCAGTTTCCTCTTCCCCATTCTCTCTTCCCCTCTTTCTAGATTTCTAGTTTTAGAAACCTATAAGAGGTTGGGATGACTAACCAATGTGATCTCTCACTCTATCCAAGAGATTGGAAAGAGTGAGATAATCCTTCTTAGGCAAGGGTTTGAGACTTAGGATAGTAATCACCCACTCTCCATCTTGGGAGACTTAGAATCTTGAAGTTTTGAAAAAGTTTAGTATATGATTTTTGGTTAAGGCTTGAGAAGAAAGAAGTGTGGATTTGGGCAGCTCTACTCCAAACTATCCCTTGCATTCCTTTGGTAGATTCAAGGTTGGTTTAATCTCTATCTATGTAAGTTGTAAATTTGATTTGAAAGATTGTATGTATTTCATTGTTTTCTCCCATTGTGGTTTTATTTGTGAAGAAACATGTGTGATCTTTCCTTTGTTTTTGGTTGAGCATTTTATTTTATTTTTGGTTGAGAATTTTATTTATGTTTTGGGAGGGTAGAGTGGCCTTGGGTTGAAGGGTTGTTTGACAACCTTAGAGTGAGAGGCTCTCTTTGGAAGAGAGTGATCTCAAGGGATTTTTGTGACCCTTGCTGCATAGTTATTGTTTATGCATTTGGGGGTCATAAGGGGAGATTTGATGGCTTGTATGCCTTGGGGGTCATAAGGAATGGTTGGGAAAAGTTTGGAACTTGTGATGTGTTCTTGGTTGCCTTGCAATGGCATTGTGTTTCTACTATTTGTAATTTCTCCTCAAGGTACTTAATCCACCTTCACCCATTTAAAAATCACATATGTGATGATGTTAAGCCTTGGGATGGGAATGTGTTTGTTGTGAGTTTTTTCATGCTTATTTGTGTATTTCTTGTGTATTTCCCATTTAGGTCTTGGTTCTCCAAGCTCGGGGGTGGCTTCTAGGAAGCCTAGGGTGGGAGGTGAGCCTCCATGGTCACAACCTTAAAGCTTTGTATTGCAGGTTTGCTTGGAAAAAGGAAGGAAAGAAAAGCTAGGAGTGATACATATTATTATTTGTTTTAGTTGCAAAGAAAGAAATGTATTTATTTTGAAAAGCCCTCATTTAGTAGAAATGAGAGGATAAGTTGGGTATTCACCCTTTTTGTAAAAGTTACTATGTAGGAAATAAAGGTATTTCTTAAACCATGTTTTATCATGAAATGAAAAGTATTCTACTATTAGATCTGATTTTTGCAAGAAAGAAATAAAATAAATATGGTGTATGTTTCTATAGTTTTAAGTTAATATTTATTTGTATTTATTTCTTGAAAATAAAAGTTATTTCTACCTTTTTAAGCATATTATAGAATGAATGGAAATAAATGAAATATCAAAGCATGAATGTTGGTAAAAGAAAATAAAACATATACTTCTTTCTATTATTCCAAAAAAGCAAAATATTGTAGATAGGTTTTTAAATGTGTATATTATTATTTGCATCATCATGTAGTCTTTGGATTAAATAATTTTAGGCTACTTTAGTTGTTGCTATAATTTATTTATTTTTGCTATTTTTTTTCTTTTAAAATGCAGAAAATAAATCTAGATTAATTAATCTCTCTAAAAGTTAACTATATAATATTTAAAAATAGAAAGAAATACATTTATTTAAATTTGTTAGTTTTAAATATTTTGCCTTATGTGTTTAGAACATAAAGATTTAAACATGAAAGAAAAAGCTAGATATCCAATATATTTAAAAGTAAACTAGTTAGTTTTAAAATGCCTTGTATATTTAAAAAAAATCTAATGTATGCATCTATTTATTTAAATGATTTATTCTTGAGAAAAGAAATAGTTAACTATTTGAAGATGTTTTATTTTATTATTTTAATTGTCATTTAAATATCACTGTTTATTTAACATATTTACACATATAAATAAATAAATAAATAAAAATAAAATAAAACTGAGGGAAACCCCCCCCCCCCCCCCCCCCCGAACCATGGAGCCTAAGCCCCACGTGTGGAGGCCCTCGGTGGCTCGGGGCTCTCTGTGGGTTGAGGCCCACATGGGCGTTGCGGCACCGTTGGGGTTCGTGTCCCACAGGGACGCTAGTGTCATCACTGTGGGCCACAACCCGCAGTGGCACCCTAGGCACCGCTGAGGGTAGCCCTACCCTCAACATCACTGCCCACTGTGTAAAACCCCTAGGGCCTCTATGTTAAAATCTGCCCCTTCGCCATGGTTGCATAACATGAACCTTGCATAACACACATGAAACCCTAACCCGAATTTTGGGTTAGGGTAGAAACAAAGAGTAAGGAAAAAGAGGTTAAAGGTTAGGTAGTTTTATAAAGTTTTTATTAGGTTTCATGTGGGTTATTTTATATTAAGTTTAAGTAAATAAAAAGGGGGGAAATCCTATTCAAAATTTGAATAGGGTAACCCCATTTTTAATTGGGATTAATATGGTTATAGTTTTATTTAATCATTATTTTTAAATCAATTATTTCTATTACTTCATATATATATATAAGATGTTTAAGTTAAAGTTTATTTTTATTAATAAGTATTAATAAAAGTCTATTGTTAATATTTAGCCATAGGGGATTATTTTTAGTCCACATTAATTTTGGCTTTTCGAAATTAAATTTTATAGGGCAGTTTTTATTATGGTTTTAGTTAACCCTTTAGTCAACTTTAGTCGCATTAAATACTTGCTCTATTGATTATTAAATTTAATAATCTAAGTGCTAGAATTGATTTAATTAATTCCTAGAGCATTTAAATGATTATTTGAGATTATTAATACATCTTATCTAATTAGATAAAGATTATTTATTTAAATTAATTTATTAATAAATGAAATAGTAATGACACTTTTGGAGAATTCTTTCCGCATTTACTTATTTTAGCATGCATGGTTAAGTTAATTAAATTAACTATAGAAAACCACTCTTTTATTTCCAAAGTTAAACTATAGTTAAGACAAGACTTAATTGTGCATCTTAAATTTAGCATATTTAGTTTTATTAGGATATTTTAAAAAAAATTGTTTTTCCATTTTTGCCCAAAAGTTTGGGCATGACATTTTGGTATCAGAGCAAGGTTTCCAACACTAGGAACCTTTCTCCATTACGTTTTGTTTTAATTATTTAATTAATTAAATTTTCTCCAAAGTTATTTATTTTATTTTATTTTATTTTCTCATAAGGATGGCTCCGACTACGCGACAAGATCGTAAGTGTGGTAGGGGTCCTAGGCGTGCATGCGTGGCACACGAAGATGTCAATAGGGAGAAACCAGTTCTGGAAAAGAACCCAGAGGCTCCTCCTGAATGACCTGTTGACTTGAACTGAGACATCTTAGTTATGCTTCAGAACCTGATAGGGATAGTTCAGGATAGGCTTCCAATAGTAGATCTTCAGGCAAAAAACCAGAATTCAGGGAGCCATAGATTAGCAGTTAGGGAGCAAAGTAGGATTCCACCTCCTAATCCCTTAGAGGGTCAAGCTAAGCATGAGCCTGAGTCCATTCATCTACCCGGACCACCTCCTGTAGCAACGCCAATGTATTTTGAGAGATCACATTGTGATCTAGGGGATCTGATCAGAGAGGTTTTGCACCTTCAGCCACCACTTTTTGGGGGATCTACCGATGGGGTAGAAGCTGAGGCTTGGCTTTTGAGCCTGGATAGGTGCTTTGCATTGCATCCCTATGAGAGCAATCTGAAGGCATGAGTAGCGGATCACCTTTTGAGAGGAACGACCTCCACATGGTGGAAGCAGGAGGAATACAAGTGTGGCCTAGTTGCAGACACCCTCACATGGGAGATCTTTACTGAGAGGTTCATGGAGAGATACTTGTCAGAGCACTGCAAGCAACGTAGGATCGATGAGTTCCATGACCTCCAACAGAAGGGTCTCTCAATGACCCAATATGAGAGCAAGTTCTTTGATCTCTTACCATATTTAGATTACCTGAAGGACAAGAAGCTTCTCGTCAACCATTTTATCAAGGGACTAAATTCCAAAATAGCAAGATCGATGAGGATGGCAACTCCAGGAAGCCTTTGGGTTGTTGTGGAGAAGGCCTTGATAGCAGAGGAAATTCATGTTAGGCTATAGGACACAAGGGATCGATTCCAGAACTGAAACCTTATACCCTAGACATATGGGTTTCATAAACCCCATTGGAAGTGTAATAGCAAACATACATCTGGGTCTTTCAAACCCCTTCCTCTGTAGCAGAATTAGAGGAAGAGGCCTCCGTAGAGTCAACAAGGCTTAAAGCCCAAGTAGTGGTAGTCATAGGATCCTAGACGAGATCAGCAACCCCAGGTTCCTTACACACCTCCAACACAGACTCAACCGTCCTCCAGGGGTGGGTACAATGGTTCAAGTAGAACAGGTGGGCAATCTTTCTCTAGGCCTCAAGAATTCAGTTTCAGGCACGTGGTGCTTGTTTCACATGTGGAGCCATGGGGCACATGACAAGAGAGTGTCCTTAGGGTCAGATGGTAGGCAGTCAATGGATGGCAGCATTAGAGCCTACAATTGGGGATATGGGCAAGTCCCATAGAGACTTCACAGTGGTTGACAACCGTCAGGTAGAGCATCAGGCCACAGTTATTGAGGCTGCAAGTATGATCAATGGTAGAAGTGTTTCTATATTGTTTGATTCAGGAGCTATAGATTCCTTTATATCTCCATTGGTTGTGGAGCATTGCGGGCTAGTGGCAATTAGGCAAGGTGTCAGTTAGGAAGTGGATTTAGCTTTAGGGGCTAGAGTGTTAGTGGAATCAGAGGTTAGGGGATGTCAGTTTCAGATTGGTATTACCACCTTAGTAGACCTTAGAGTTACACCACTCAACTTTTATGGTATCGTACTTGGCATGGATTGACTTTACGCCCACAGAGCCAAGATGGATTGTCGCCAAAAAAAGATCGAGTGTGAGGATGATCATAGTTCTCCCATAGTAATCACGAGGATTCAGAGACCCGTATCTCTTTGTATGATTTCTGCAATGCAGCTTAAGCGGAGCATGCGAAAGGGATGCCAGTTATTTGCCATCGCCATCAATGATAAAGAGGAAGAGGATGATAAGGAACCATCTATTGATGATCATCCTATCCTTAAAGGATATTCAGACATGTTTCCTTCAGAGCTACCTGGTATGCTGCCCCGTAGATAGATTATCTTTCATATAGACCTTGTACCAAGAATTGAGCTAGTTTTGAGAGAACCTTATAGGATGACCATAAATGAGCTTAATGATCTCAAGATGTAGCTTGAGGAACTTCTAGAGAAGGGTCACATTCATCCTACCGTATTCCCTTGTGGTACACCAGTCATCTTTGTAAGAAGGATGGATCTCTTCGGTTATGCATGGATTACCGCCAGTTGAACAAGGTAACCATCAAGAACCGATACCCTTTTCCCAGGATCGATGATTTATTTGACCAACTTCAAGGTGCCAAAGTATTTTCTAAAATAGATCTCAAGTCAGGGTACCATCAGTTGAGAATAGTGGAGAGCGATATCCACAAGAACGCATTTCGCACTAGATATGGCCACTATGAGTTCTTTGTGGTTCCATTTAGTCTTACGAATGCTCCAGCTATATTCATGAGCCTCATGAATGGGGTATTTCGCACTTTCCTTGACCATTTTGTGATTGTGTTCCTCAATGACATATTGATATATTCTTAGAATGAGAAGGAGCATAAGGAGCACTTGAGGAAGGTTTTGTAGTGTTTGAGGGAAAATCAGTTGTATGATAGTTTGTTGAAGTGTGCTTTCTTTATATCAGAGATCAAGTACCTAGGGCATGTTATATCTGATGATGGGATCTCAATTGACCCATCAAAGATCAGAGCTATTATGGATTGGCCAGTGCCAACTAGTGTGACAGAGGTCAGGAGCTTCATGGCCTAGCAGGTTATTACTGATGCTTTGTTGAGGGATTCTCTAGAGTCACACATCCTATTACTTCTCTACAGTGTAAAGGGAAGAAGTTCAAGTGGACAGAGAAGTGTGAGAGGGCCTTTTAGGAACTCAAAAGGGCACTTACTAGCACACCTATCCTCATAGTGCCAGATCCCTTAGCTAACTTCATGGTTTGTACAGATGCTTCCCTAGAGGGTTTAGGAGAAGTCCTCATGCAGGATGGTAGAGCTATAGCATGTGAGTCTAGGAAACTTAAGACTCATGAGCTTAATTACCCTACTCATGACCTTGAGCTTGTAGTAGTAGTGCATGCACTTGTGAGGTGGAAACACTTCCTTTTGGGTCATCATTTTGAGCTTCATTCAAACCATCAGAGCTTACATTACATATTCACTCAGCCGAATCTTAATGTTAGTCAGAGTAGATGGATGGAGTTTTTATGTGAGTATGATTTTGACATTCACTACATCAAGGGGAAAGAAAACGTAGTTGCAGATGCCTTGAGTTGGAGACGTCATGAGGTATACTCCATATCTATGGGAATAGATTTGAGAGATCATATATTACAATGGTTGCCAAAGGATGGATGATATTTAGAGGTTTGTCAAGTGATTCGATCTCAGGAGACCTTGGAGGGGAAGTATGTTGATTATTCCTTAGAGTCTGATGGACTATTATGCCATAGAGGGCACATCTATGTACCTTATTCCAGGGGATCAAGAGTTCATTGTGATGGAGGAGCATAGAGCTCCTTATGTAGCACATCTTGGAGTTAAAAAGATGCATGCAGACTTGAGGCAGTTATACCATTGGCCAGGTATACAACAGCTTATTGCTGAGTTAGTGGCCTGATGTCTTGAGTGTCAAAGAGTCAAGGCAGAGCACCACCATCCAGGTGGGTTGCTCTAGTCCCATGCTATACCAGAGTGGAACTGGGATACTATATTCATGGATTTCATCACTGGTCTTCCCATCTCATGCCGTCGACATGATGCCATCTTGGTGATAGTTGACAAGCTGACCAAAGTGGCCCACTTCTCACCAGTTTGGACTACCTTCATAGCACCAGCAGTGGCACATGTGTTCTTGCAAGACATTGTTAGACTTCATGCCATCCCACGCAAGATTATTTTTGACAGGGATTCCCTCTTCACTTCTTCCTTTTGGAAGGCATTACAGGCAACAATGGGCACCAAGCTCAATTTTAGCACAGCCTATCATCCAGAAATGGATGGATAGATAGAGAGGGTTAACCAGGTGTTAGAGGATATGCTTTGCATGTATGTCATGGATCACCAGACTAGATGGGAAGAGTACATTCCCTTGGTAGAGTTTGCCTATAACAATGGGCATCACACTTCTTTGGGGATGCCACCCTTTTAGGCATTGTACGACAAGCCTTGTAGAACACCATTGAGTTGGGACCGCATTGAGGACAGAGTAGCTATCGGTCCTAAGATAGTTTGAGATATGGAGCAGCAGATGGATCTGATTAGACAATGTCTTAGAGAAGACCAGGATAGACAAAACAAGTATGCAGATGCGAATAGGATAGATCATAGCTTCTTAGTTGGAGAAAGAATCTTCTTGAGAGTGTGACTGCATAAGAGTCCAATCCATTATGGAAAGGGTTTTAAGCTCACACCTTGCTTTGTAGGACCTTTTGAGATCCTTGAGAGGATAGGACCAACTGCCTATCATTTAGCTTTGTCACCTAGCCTATCACACATCTACGATGTTTTTCATGTATCAGTTATGAGGAAATATATCTATGATGAGTCTCATATTTTAGATTGGGATTCCTTGCAAGTGGAGTCAGACGGGCAGCTAGCTTTGGAACCCATTCATATTTTGGCTCACCAAATGCTGGCCCTTTGAGGTCGAGAGCTAGACTAGGTTAGGGTCCAGTGGGATTGCTATGACAAGGTTATAGCTTCATGGGAGGATGTAGCACGTATGAGATCTTAGTACCCCCATCTTTTTGAAGAACTCCAAAAGGAATTTCATGCCTAGAGGGGGAGGGTGTGAGGCCCAACCCCGACCCATCCTAGCATTTCATTTATTTTCATGTTAGAACTATTATGGATGCTTCATTTCTATGCATTATGGATATAGAATTTTATATGATCATAGGATTGGATAACATTGATATATTGATGCTTCATTTCTATATATTATGGATATAGAATTTTATATGATCGCAAGATTGGATAACATTGATATATTGATGCTTCATTTCTATGCATTATGGATATAGAATTTTATATGATTCCAAGATAGGATAACATTGATATGGTGTATATCATTTATTTGATTTGTAGAACTTTATTATGATGATTAGAAATATGATGCATGTATTATGAATGGTTGAAATTTATGAGGAATATGATAATGTCATTAAGTGAATTTCTTATGTGGATTACATTGGATATATGGTAAATTTATTTGTATGATGGCAATTGTATGCAGAGTGATTGATTTGTATTCCTTTGTATATGTTAAATTTATATGAGGTTATTTGGAAATTACTAATGTGTAATTGAGTTGTGCAGCAAAATTATCCATGTGACCATGGAAACAATATGGAGAATCAAGCCTAGACCTTTGTGTGTTTGTAAAACTAGGGGTTGTCTATTTGGAAAGGCAACACCCCATATGTATCATGTTTTATTTGTAAATGTAAATGTTTGAATGTGTGTTCTGATTAATTAAGAAAAATAGATTTTCAGGACCTGAAACCTCTACATAGGAGATTAAGATAAAACAATAAAAAGTCCAGAGCTTATAAACCACTTACAAAATGACTGGAAAAAAAGCCAGCAAACCAAAAGGACAGCTAAAGATAAAAACAACAAAGAAACTAGGAAAGCACTACATAGCTATAGTCTTCAGAAGGTCCTCCACCTTTTTCACCAATTGGTCATAGGTGGCCCCAACAACTTTGAGATCTTTCAGGTCCTTGTTAGGTTTCTTTTCTTTCTTTTTGCCTCTAGTTCTGGTTTTGGGTCCTTGAGCATCACTTGTGTCTTCAATGTCAGGGTCAATATCTAGGGTCTCCTTCTCCTCATCCAGTTTGTTGATGAGAGTATTAGTGTTGCTAGCAAAAATCTTCAGGATGCTTAAACTTTGTTCTGCAATACTCTTGAGGAAATCCTCAATTTTGCTGACTTTACTGGCAGTGCCCAAAATAGTTTGATCATTAGCATCATCAAGATTTTTCCTTTCCAACAGATCTTTCTCTATTTTCTCAAATCTAGGGTTGAAGGAATCTCTTATGTTTTTAGCTTTTGCAATGGTATTTTCTAGGTCCTCAATGTAATCAACCATAGTCTTCCCTTCCCCAGTGTTGATGGTTTCCAGAATCTAAATTATGTGGCTGAGTTTTTTGTTGTCGTCCATAGCTTTCTTGTAACCACTTATTAGCCACTCCATAGTGTCCATGAAACCTTGCATGCCCTCTGGAGGAGGATTAGGGGGAGATTCAACCTTACTAGGGATATCCTGTTCCTTTTTTGCAATGATCCAAACAATATCAATGTCTTCAACCCTAAGAGCCTCGCCCGTGGTCACCTACTCTAGGTTCTATTCAGATTCTAAGGTCCTTTCCTACTTATAAACCTCCAGCTCATTCACATTCTCCTCCTTCCTCTTATGCTTGTTTCTAGCCTGAGTGTGGACTTTAGTTTTCTTTTTTAGAGAACCCTGAGGTTTCTCCTTCTCTGAGTCTTTAGAGACCTCCGAAGAAGAAGAAGAGCTAATCTGGAGGATTCTACCTTTAGGTTTTTTTCCCTTAGAGAAATTTCATATATTTCCTCTTCTTACTAGTTTCAAAATCTGAAACATCCAAGCTCTCCTAAGAATCACTCGATGGGTCACTATTGGAATCCTCATCCACTGAAAAGATAGAGTCAGACCCATCCTCCTCAGACTTTATAGGGGGCTGCAGGAGGGCTATTTGATTGGCCTTGAGATGGTCATAAATAAGGACCATTAAGCCTTGATGCATGGCAGTGTGCTCCATAGAGTTCTCTTTGTAGGCCTTGATAGTGGCATTCATCAAGTATAACAAAAAATAAGGAAAATTAACCTTCTCATCATGCCTAAAATGGTTCAGCAAGACAAAATGGTAGCCGTAAACTTTTGTAAACCTACCATCTAATGTAATGTAGTGCATTAAAACAAAGAGGACCTCCCACCAAGGTT